>NC_092583.1:1273763-1571263 GCF_037975245.1 Apostichopus japonicus
GAACCATAAACCAAATTACCAATAGCTATTTCACCCGATCGACAATCCCGACAGCCATCGAAACAAAAGTTCAATACACGCATGCAAACAACCAAGAAAACATAATGTATTTGTCAAAAATAGACCCATGCAGTTTTATGCAAGGTCACAAAGTCATTGCATAACTGAATGACTATTGTCAATCTTAGACAATTATTAAGTTAGACAACTTCTCTGTCAAATACGATACGATTCTGACCGAATAAAAGAAAAGTATTAAGTCAAACCTCGCCATAGCAAAGCGTGTCACATTCATATAAAAAAAATGGTCAGCAAGTCCATTCAGTTTTGGCAAATGTAGTAAAGTTACATACGACAAATTCAACTAACGGTTCAATCGACCTAGTGAGTCCCGGCACAACTTGACCAGCAAACGCTCATTAAATTTTTTACCAAAGGAAGCAATTCTTTGCCATCTCAGATCCCTATAGACACACATTCGATTTTGGCGAATATAGTAACAAGTTAATCTTGCGCCGGCTCTAAGTGTTTATCAGACTGTCAGAATTTACCCTGACATTTACAATTTCGAAAGGACACGTTGAACGTAATTAACGGTCATTAATCATCTGATTAAGAAATCTACACAATATGATTTTTTTTAATAGCAAACTCGACGAAAACATATTAAATGATTCCACGAACCCCCTCCCCCACCCCACCCCCAAAAAAAGTAAGAATAAGAATAATTATCATGGCACTGATTAAATGCCGTTCTACCCGATAAGTATAAAATAATCATGTTTTGGAACACAACAATATGTTGTAAAAGAAGCAGGGGAAACGAAAAGCGGTAAGAGATGTAGTTGAAAAGCAGTGAAATATGAAATAACCTTGTTAGAGGTATTAAAAAGTATTTGTTTGGAAATGACAGACGAATATAATAGGAAGTATAAGAGTAGTAAAGAACCTTGCATCTATGTCTTCAAATCAGAATGGTCACATCAAATATGTTTAACCTGCCACACAATCAACACAATAAAAAGCGGAATCTTCTGAAAATTAAACCAACAAAGTGACGATCATTTTATAGTTACAGTAATGTAATCATACGCATAGGAAGTATTTCCGATGATTGCTTACACTTTTATTGCTTGTGGTGCAGTGATGTGGCATGTTCAGACAGTTGTTCACCTCTGCGAGATATTTTGAAACACATAAATATATGACAGAATAAGGAAGTACTCTTATATTACTCTATGGAAACCATATCTCAGAGCCTTAGTGGGTCCAGGGGGCGAACCCCACCCCCTTAAGCTGCAACTTTTCTGAGACTTCCACTTATTCTCTTGTTGCAAGATTAAAGCAAGACAATACTTAACAGAGAGAGAGAGAGAGTGTGTGTAACGTAGTCTGTCATACCTAAGTCAGGGATATTTGTTATACTTAGGCCAGTGTTAAATCTATGGGGGTTCGAGCGTTACTACGTTTGTTATTGTTTATTCTAAAGTGAACCAAGTCGAGCTTTCTTCTAGTGGACAGTGGCTGTTGTTGTAGTATGTACAATTGTCATGAATAGCAACAAAAAAAGGTCGACATTATACAGGTGTTCACAATGATAGAGTTTTGTTTTCTATCTATGTCTTGAGTCTACAGAGAAGAATTTACTCTGTGTGCGGCCATCTAAGCCCTGTTGGGCTTTCTAAGGACAGTTGTGATATTTTAACTTTCACTTCTCTGATAGTGACATAAAAGCGCAAAATAAATCTCAGAGAGGAATTAATTTTCAATGAAAATGTATTAGAAAGTTGTAGCATTTTGAGATATTTTCTGATTTTGTTTTAAATACTCCGATTTCCTGTGCCCTGTTGCTCCCCCGTCACCCCAACCACTTCACCTTGCGGACGCCCATGCAAGCCCTTCTCTGATACCAGTTTTAGAATTGCTTAACTGATCACTTTAACGTAAGGAAGAAACATTGATTATATCAGACACGTTCGAAGAACGCCAACAAACTTTACAACTGCATAATCATGTGGTTGACACCTCCACATGGCAATGTATTGAAACAACATGTTTGGCCACTACACATTTTGGTCACTAGACACTTTTCCACTATCCAAGGAGTCTTCTCCATCGATTTCGCTTTTTCCAATCTTCGGCATCATATCTGACACCTTATTAAACAACAAGCCCGTCTCCTTTACAAGCTTTCCCACTTCTCTGATTTCACACAATATCGCGGAGAAAGCGTTGGGATCTATCTTCTTTGCATGACCTACGAATTTTGAAAACTCCCAAAGGAACACCTGGAAGTTGATTTCTTGCATGTCGACAACGGATGCTACCATGATGTACCCGCCAAATATTTGGCTGGATTTTGACAATCCAGCCATGTGACTTAGGACACATTTGGTCGCGAACACATCCAAGCGAACCATGGCGTTGTTTGACCAAGCGACATGATAACTTTTTTTCTCAGACATAGTCCCAGATGAAGCTATTTCTTCGGGACCAAGGAACGCCTCAAGACTTCCTGCGATGCCATCCGTTATGGCATCAGACCATTTACTTTCACATAATTCGCGGACTACTTTGTTGATAGTACAACTTATCACGTTCTTCGTGTCTTCACTATCGTGCACAAACAAAGACTGCACTTTATCTACAACATTGCAAATCGGAACAGTGCTGTTCTTCGGTGGCGATTGACCTTCAAGAAGGAGCTCATTGTAGAATTTGTCAATCTTCAGGTGAACACTGTTAGCGATCAGGTCCAATTTTTCATTCATTTCCTCTTGTGCATTCTCCTTGTCGCGAAGTTCATTTTGGTCAATCACGCTCTTTGCAAGTCCACCTATTGCAGAAACAGTCGCACCCATGGTAGCGTTTCTTCAACAATTTGTCAATATAGATCTGTAAGATTGAATGAAATGCATGTAACGCGTCGTCTAGTGAAGTAAAATCTTGGGGACAAAAATGTTGGTAGCAATTATCTGTGTCATCACATCACGGTACAATGAATAAGTCAAAATAAATAAGAATAACAGATGTGGAAGGAAATGATCTAAAAGCTCTTGTGGGCTTAGCGATAAGAAAACTCGCTGAAAAATAAGAAGAAACAAACAATACAAAAAGGAAGAACCTCCCAAACGTTCTCCTGCCCGACCCCTATCCCACCAAAACACCACCCATATCCTACCACCACCCAACCTTCCACCACCCACGATAACACAACGTTCCTTTACAGTTAAACGGACTCTACCCTAGATCAGCTGTAGACACTTCCATATAACATATTATGTGTCATATTTACATTGCATATATAAGATTCCGGATAACAAGTTTTCATTAGCCTATACAGTTAAGGATAAATTCGGTCAATTTTACCTCGTTGGAGGACAAAAATACCAGGATCGTACGAAAGGTTTTCAATGGCTGGTGGGTTTATTGAAGATGTCGATTTTCTTATGGAACACCTGCCTGGAAGGGTTCAAGTTTTTGTACCATGTCGTTAAGAATGTTTAGATGCCAAACAGTGCATAACTTGCAAGCATATCAACTTGATTTGATAATCTGACGCAGTTAGTGCTAACATCCACCGTAGCTTGAGGGACCATTCTCTACCATAGCTGAAAAAGGTGAGACGAATCCGTCGAACCAAATTTGCCCCCCCCCCCTCCAAGTACCCGGGAAAGAGCCTGATTATTACATAACATTGTTACGGATCACTCCACCAGTAAGTTGAGTGAATTTGGTGGGAAGAAAAAACTGTCATGTATTAGTTGCATTTTGTAAGCATGCAATCGGATAGATGCAATTAGAACACTACAATTAACACAAATTGCACAAGGTAATTATAAAATATCCAAGGGTGTTTGGCTGAGTAAAATAAAATCGTACTATCGAGAGTACTCTGTCCCAATGCGACTACAAACAATATTACACAGCAATGAGCAAGGTGTGCATGATTGCCTTTGTATACGACTCTAGATTGGTGGGAGTTTCTGGTGGCTGGAAATGATTGCCTAGCAAATTGCTGCAAATTTTGTGTATCTGTTGGCGAATACCAAATTCTCATAGCATTTTGTAACGCGAAGATATCAATTTGTCAAAGTTGGTGATATTTTATTTTGAAACTGCATCTGGCAGGTTTACTTTACTACTAGGTGTGATCGAAGAGGGTTTACGAAGAGGATTGATCTGGAGAAGGTGGACGGGGGGGGGGGGCAATTTACTATACTGTGACGTCATATTCACTATAGTGGCTGGACCTTGACTGAGAAGTCGACTAGACGTTTTCAGATAAATTCTAACTGTCTGTCTGCTTGCCTGTTTGTCCGTCTAATCTATCTGTCTGCATTTCGGTCTATCCATCCGTCCGATTGCTCTATCTACCTGGCTGTCTGTCTTTCCATATGTCAGTCAAACTGTCAAAATATATCTAAAAGCCTCAGTATGTACTCCATAATCAACAACTAACCGAGGATAAACATTTGTCACATGTATGATGTAGTAAGGTGGTTCAGAGACTTATGTAATTATCAGTCGTATGTATTGAACTTCAAACAGTGAGATCCCTAATATATGTTTTATAAATACACTTTTAGTTTACACAAACCTTGATTTTTCGTTGATTGGTTGATGATCACATCTGTCTCGGTGAGTCGAGTAAAGTCTGGTGTTCACGGATCCCGGGTATCTGGAGCGAATATACGATGCAACTCTCAATGAGTTTCTTTATATTGGCAATATGCTATACCAACCGGAGTCGACGTCACGAAATTTGCATAAAATATCAACCAATCACCGATGTCTTTGCAAAAGGGGGTGAGTGAGGGGGTGAGTGAGAGTATCACCAAAACTAAATCAATGATTTACAGTATACATGCACAAAGGAAAATAATATTCTACCAAAGAGTTGCATTTTCATGGAATTTAAGCCTAATACAGAGAACGTTGACAAATACGAACAAACTGAAACTAAACAGTCACTCACGGAGTGATTGAGAGCCATTGTTGTTGTTTTTTTCAAAGTCAAATGAAAAAAAAATAACTCAAATGGACTAAAAAAAAAAACTCAAGAATGTTTATACAAAAAAATACAACAAAAAAACAAGCATGCAAAAGCCCGTGAGTATCTATAGTACTGTAGGCTATGCATGTACGAGTATTAAGAAAGGGAACTTTATAACTAGCTATAAAGATACGCAATGATACTTGGAAATAAAAATGTAGATCACCAAAACTAATCAATGATTTCCAAAATAAAATAAAACTGTTAGCAAACTGCTTATCCACTAGAGAGCCTGTGTAGGAGAATGTGTAAAAGTAACTTGGCCTGACGTTTCGATCCTAGCAGGATCTTCTTCAAAGGCTAAATGACGAGTAACAGTAACAGAAGGGACTAAAACACACACAGAATACAGAAAGAGCATGGTGAACACAAAGAGATACATGTAAGGGGATTAGTAGACAAGAGATGAAGAAAAGAATGAAAGAAACCAACAGGGGAAGAAGAGAGGTAGGAGATAAAACAGTGGAGGGACAAAGAGAGAATTAAGGGAATGGGGTAGGGAATAAACTGGAGGACAATGGAGAGTGCTTTGCGTTCATCTCTTGGAAGGTTGTAGTGTGTTCTGCGGAGAGGAGAGTTTGACTGGTTAGTCTCAGAGCTGACGACTTGTATGTAGGCTTCTAAAACAGGGACTCTGTTCTTAGGAGGCTTCCAAGAACTTTTCTGTAGAAGGGTTCCCGTTCAGAGGATCATCTAGGAATAACTCACGAAGGCGAATTCTGCGAAAGAAATGAGTAAGATCTTGGCTCAGTTCCGCTTGATCAAATGACGGAGGAGTAGGACAGAAGTTGAGTCCTTTGGAGAGAAGCCTAAGGTCTGCACTGGTAAGAGTAGAAGAAGATAAGTTAACAACTGCAGTTGAGGATGGTGGTTCAGACTCAGGTGGAGTCTGGGGCCTTCTAAAACGGTTGCTGAAGCGGTACGTTTGCGTTTTATCTGAATATCAATCATTTTGTTATTTCTTCTTTCAGTGAGTTCAATGTTCTGCTGTGACAAACAAAAGTTAATATTGTTAGTGTAATGAGTCCATTCGTCATCGGTGCAGCATGACTGTAATTCAAGCTTCAGCCTCAGGATATCATCGTTGAGGCTATCTAATGACGATGTTTATGAGACGGATGGAGGTGCTATGTAAGACTCGATCCAACCACAACATTCTCCTAACTTCAGATAGACTCCAACGAGCCGTCCCTGACAACCCCATCATCGCCTACAGACGACCCCGCAACCTACGAGACCTTCTTGTGCGTGCGGCTGTTCCACCTCTAACTTCTAACCCTACACCCATTCAGCATGGTACTTTCAAATGTGATCGTACTTCGAGATGCATCATCTGCAGCCACCACATTGTTGAATCCAATTCTATCACCAGCCACAGCATATGCAACTCACACACAAGACTAAGGGTCACATCATTTGCACAACCACTAATATCATATATCTGATCTCTTGTAGAGTTTGCGGCATCCAGTATGTTGGCGAAACCAAAACCACCCTCAAGAAGCGATTCTATGGTCACAGATCCTCAGTCAACACCATGAAGACTGAAACCCCAGTTGGAGAACACTTTAACCTTCCCAACCATACCATCAACGACATGTCCCTACAGGGGATTGAATCCTTAGGTAGCCGTCCTGACCTAGTACGAACCAGCAGAGAGAGGCTGTGGATGCAACGCCTTCGCACCATTCAACCTCATGGGCTCCATATTCAGGAAGGACATGACTAACTTTCTTCTGTTCCCCCATCCTTCTCCCCCTTGTCCCCCCCCCCTTCACTCCTCTTCTCATAGCTCACTTTCACTCTTTTTTCTCCACACCTTTCTGTATTTGTCCTTCTCCAGTTTATTCCCTACCCCATTCCCTTAATTCTCTCTTTGTCCCTCCACTGTTTTATCTCCTACCTCTCCTCTTCCCCTGTTGGTGTCTTTCGTTCTTCTGTCCATCTCTTGTCTACTAATCCCCTTATACCTATCTCTTTGTGTTCACCATGCTCATTCTGTATTCTGTATATGGACATATATATAACGGGGTGGTAAACCAAAGTGATTGTTCAGGAAATATATTTGTCGTCATGTGAAGGCCAAAAACAGGTCCTTCTGTAAACTTTCAAGTTACTTATGTAGGCCAAAAATCAATGATCATGACATTTGTTTTTCAAATTTTTAGCATTCATGAACAGTATAGGCCTATAGTGCGTTCTGGTGTGAGTAGCAAAATTGTCTTCTTAATGTTCCCGTCATAGGTCTATTGGGAAATATTTCCACCCGTGGGAGACTTGATTAAGTCTAATATTTACTTGTTGTTAAGGCTTGCTATATGTATATGGTTCGATGTCATTCTCCGCGTTTACTGTTTAAACGGATAAACCATTGTATGTTTTAACAGATTTAAGAGAAACACATAATGGCATCCTGGTGAGATTTTCAAGCATTTCTATTTAGCGTTACTAGTCGAGATATCGATAACTGATAACATGTGTAATGTCAGAGTTGCACATAGCTGGAAGTAAATTGTTTGTGTATCTTTATTTTTATTCTCCATTCTTTTGACGGTGGGTTCGGTTAGTGTTTCTACTTTACCTATGACCGCAGTGCGTAAATATGTAGCCCATGTTTGAAGCAAGGATAAATAGAATGTAAATTTCAAAGTAAAACATCAGAGAAATTTGTCAGACTAGTGTGCTTCCATATGACATTACACCTGTTTGCTTCAAAGTTCACTTTGGGTACAATACTGTACGTGTCAACGTCAAATGCTGTTATGTCGAACACGTACAATTTAATTACGACATTTATGACAATCACATTATACCAATTAACTAATAAATATCACAAAAACTGTGCATATCCATATTCCTGCAGGAATTACCAAACTTCTCGAACGGTCATCAGTCGAGCGAAAATGGTTCAGTTTATAGCCTTGGGGTTTCGTGCTCTGCCGGGGACGAACAGGACAGGACGAACAGGCTTCGAAAGGTCATGAAATAGGATTTGATCAAAATAAACAGTGAGAATAGTTTATTATGATGATTACTAACAACTTTGAAACGTGACAAGTTTCATATACATTAGAAATCGTTCACTCCATTTTCCCATCATTCTTCAGGACAAATTAAGAAGTTTGTTTATAATATACTTCATAATTAACCATTAAAACAGTGATGGAGAAAGTAAATGTTTCAGCTAACAGCGATATTAATTGTGATTAGCTCTCTGTTAATGAAACAATACGTGTCATATAAAGCTATTAAATGGCGATGCTGTAAACACATAATCATATCGATAGTGTTCTTCGAGCTATAGTACCCTTTCGGGTCAGATCTGTTTGCTAAATTAGGCTTTCGAATCAATTATTCATCCATGGCTGTTCGACATTTACGTATAGTTCTTCATTGTGTCTTAAATGATTACACGAACCCCCACCCCCTCACCCACCCCCCCCCCCAAAAGTAAGAATAAGAATAATGATCATGGCACTGATTAAAGGGCGTTCTACCCGATATGTATAAAATAATCATGTTTTGGAACACAACAATATATTGTAAAGAAAGCAAGGGAAACGAAAACCGGTAAGAGGTGTAGTTAAAAAGCAGTGAAATATGAAATAACCTTGTTAGAGGTTACAAAGTATTTGTTTGGAAATGACAGACGAATATAATAGGAAGTATAAGAGGATCACTCCACTAGTAAGTTGAGTGAATTTGGTGGGAAGAAAAAACTGTCATGTATTAGTTGCATTTTGTAAGCATGCAATCGGATAGATGCAATTAGAACACTACAATTAACACAAATTGCACAAGGTAATTATAAAATATCCAAGGGTGTTTGGCTGAGTAAAATAAAATCGTACTATCGAGAGTACTCTGTCCCAATGCGACTACAAACAATATTACACAGCAATGAGCAAGGTGTGCATGATTGCCTTTGTATACGACTCTAGATTGGTGGGAGTTTCTGGTGGCTGGAAATGATTGCCTAGCAAATTGCTGCAAATTTTGTGTATCTGTTGGCGAATACCAAATTCTCATAGCATTTTGTAACGCGAAGATATCAATTTGTCAAAGTTGGTGATATTTTATTTTGAAACTGCATCTGGCAGGTTTACTTTACTACTAGGTGTGATCGAAGAGGGTTTACGAAGAGGATTGATCTGGAGAAGGTGGACGGGGGGGGGGGCAATTTACTATACTGTGACGTCATATTCACTATAGTGGCTGGACCTTGACTGAGAAGTCGACTAGACGTTTTCAGATAAATTCTAACTGTCTGTCTGCTTGCCTGTTTGTCCGTCTAATCTATCTGTCTGCATTTCGGTCTATCCATCCGTCCGATTGCTCTATCTACCTGGCTGTCTGTCTTTCCATATGTCAGTCAAACTGTCAAAATATATCTAAAAGCCTCAGTATGTACTCCATAATCAACAACTAACCGAGGATAAACATTTGTCACATGTATGATGTAGTAAGGTGGTTCAGAGACTTATGTAATTATCAGTCGTATGTATTGAACTTCAAACAGTGAGATCCCTAATATATGTTTTATAAATACACTTTTAGTTTACACAAACCTTGATTTTCCGTTGATTGGTTGATGATCACATCTGTCTCGGTGAGTCGAGTAAAGTCTGGTGTTCACGGATCCCGGGTATCTGGAGCGAATATACGATGCAACTCTCAATGAGTTTCTTTATATTGGCAATATGCTATACCAACCGGAGTCGACGTCACGAAATTTGCATAAAATATCAACCAATCACCGATGTCTTTGCAAAAGGGGGTGAGTGAGGGGGTGAGTGAGAGTATCACCAAAACTAAATCAATGATTTACAGTATACATGCACAAAGGAAAATAATATTCTACCAAAGAGTTGCATTTTCATGGAATTTAAGCCTAATACAGAGAACGTTGACAAATACGAACAAACTGAAACTAAACAGTCACTCACGGAGTGATTGAGAGCCATTGTTGTTGTTTTTTTCAAAGTCAAATGAAAAAAAAATAACTCAAATGGACTAAAAAAAAAAACTCAAGAATGTTTATACAAAAAAATACAACAAAAAAACAAGCATGCAAAAGCCCGTGAGTATCTATAGTACTGTAGGCTATGCATGTACGAGTATTAAGAAAGGGAACTTTATAACTAGCTATAAAGATACGCAATGATACTTGGAAATAAAAATGTAGATCACCAAAACTAATCAATGATTTCCAAAATAAAATAAAACTGTTAGCAAACTGCTTATCCACTAGAGAGCCTGTGTAGGAGAATGTGTAAAAGTAACTTGGCCTGACGTTTCGATCCTAGCAGGATCTTCTTCAAAGGCTAAATGACGAGTAACAGTAACAGAAGGGACTAAAACACACACAGAATACAGAAAGAGCATGGTGAACACAAAGAGATACATGTAAGGGGATTAGTAGACAAGAGATGAAGAAAAGAATGAAAGAAACCAACAGGGGAAGAAGAGAGGTAGGAGATAAAACAGTGGAGGGACAAAGAGAGAATTAAGGGAATGGGGTAGGGAATAAACTGGAGGACAATGGAGAGTGCTTTGCGTTCATCTCTTGGAAGGTTGTAGTGTGTTCTGCGGAGAGGAGAGTTTGACTGGTTAGTCTCAGAGCTGACGACTTGTATGTAGGCTTCTAAAACAGGGACTCTGTTCTTAGGAGGCTTCCAAGAACTTTTCTGTAGAAGGGTTCCCGTTCAGAGGATCATCTAGGAATAACTCACGAAGGCGAATTCTGCGAAAGAAATGAGTAAGATCTTGGCTCAGTTCCGCTTGATCAAATGACGGAGGAGTAGGACAGAAGTTGAGTCCTTTGGAGAGAAGCCTAAGGTCTGCACTGGTAAGAGTAGAAGAAGATAAGTTAACAACTGCAGTTGAGGATGGTGGTTCAGACTCAGGTGGAGTCTGGGGCCTTCTAAAACGGTTGCTGAAGCGGTACGTTTGCGTTTTATCTGAATATCAATCATTTTGTTATTTCTTCTTTCAGTGAGTTCAATGTTCTGCTGTGACAAACAAAAGTTAATATTGTTAGTGTAATGAGTCCATTCGTCATCGGTGCAGCATGACTGTAATTCAAGCTTCAGCCTCAGGATATCATCGTTGAGGCTATCTAATGACGATGTTTATGAGACGGATGGAGGTGCTATGTAAGACTCGATCCAACCACAACATTCTCCTAACTTCAGATAGACTCCAACGAGCCGTCCCTGACAACCCCATCATCGCCTACAGACGACCCCGCAACCTACGAGACCTTCTTGTGCGTGCGGCTGTTCCACCTCTAACTTCTAACCCTACACCCATTCAGCATGGTACTTTCAAATGTGATCGTACTTCGAGATGCATCATCTGCAGCCACCACATTGTTGAATCCAATTCTATCACCAGCCACAGCATATGCAACTCACACACAAGACTAAGGGTCACATCATTTGCACAACCACTAATATCATATATCTGATCTCTTGTAGAGTTTGCGGCATCCAGTATGTTGGCGAAACCAAAACCACCCTCAAGAAGCGATTCTATGGTCACAGATCCTCAGTCAACACCATGAAGACTGAAACCCCAGTTGGAGAACACTTTAACCTTCCCAACCATACCATCAACGACATGTCCCTACAGGGGATTGAATCCTTAGGTAGCCGTCCTGACCTAGTACGAACCAGCAGAGAGAGGCTGTGGATGCAACGCCTTCGCACCATTCAACCTCATGGGCTCCATATTCAGGAAGGACATGACTAACTTTCTTCTGTTCCCCCATCCTTCTCCCCCTTGTCCCCCCCCCCTTCACTCCTCTTCTCATAGCTCACTTTCACTCTTTTTTCTCCACACCTTTCTGTATTTGTCCTTCTCCAGTTTATTCCCTACCCCATTCCCTTAATTCTCTCTTTGTCCCTCCACTGTTTTATCTCCTACCTCTCCTCTTCCCCTGTTGGTGTCTTTCGTTCTTCTGTCCATCTCTTGTCTACTAATCCCCTTATACCTATCTCTTTGTGTTCACCATGCTCATTCTGTATTCTGTATATGGACATATATATAACGGGGTGGTAAACCAAAGTGATTGTTCAGGAAATATATTTGTCGTCATGTGAAGGCCAAAAACAGGTCCTTCTGTAAACTTTCAAGTTACTTATGTAGGCCAAAAATCAATGATCATGACATTTGTTTTTCAAATTTTTAGCATTCATGAACAGTATAGGCCTATAGTGCGTTCTGGTGTGAGTAGCAAAATTGTCTTCTTAATGTTCCCGTCATAGGTCTATTGGGAAATATTTCCACCCGTGGGAGACTTGATTAAGTCTAATATTTACTTGTTGTTAAGGCTTGCTATATGTATATGGTTCGATGTCATTCTCCGCGTTTACTGTTTAAACGGATAAACCATTGTATGTTTTAACAGATTTAAGAGAAACACATAATGGCATCCTGGTGAGATTTTCAAGCATTTCTATTTAGCGTTACTAGTCGAGATATCGATAACTGATAACATGTGTAATGTCAGAGTTGCACATAGCTGGAAGTAAATTGTTTGTGTATCTTTATTTTTATTCTCCATTCTTTTGACGGTGGGTTCGGTTAGTGTTTCTACTTTACCTATGACCGCAGTGCGTAAATATGTAGCCCATGTTTGAAGCAAGGATAAATAGAATGTAAATTTCAAAGTAAAACATCAGAGAAATTTGTCAGACTAGTGTGCTTCCATATGACATTACACCTGTTTGCTTCAAAGTTCACTTTGGGTACAATACTGTACGTGTCAACGTCAAATGCTGTTATGTCGAACACGTACAATTTAATTACGACATTTATGACAATCACATTATACCAATTAACTAATAAATATCACAAAAACTGTGCATATCCATATTCCTGCAGGAATTACCAAACTTCTCGAACGGTCATCAGTCGAGCGAAAATGGTTCAGTTTATAGCCTTGGGGTTTCGTGCTCTGCCGGGGACGAACAGGACAGGACGAACAGGCTTCGAAAGGTCATGAAATAGGATTTGATCAAAATAAACAGTGAGAATAGTTTATTATGATGATTACTAACAACTTTGAAACGTGACAAGTTTCATATACATTAGAAATCGTTCACTCCATTTTCCCATCATTCTTCAGGACAAATTAAGAAGTTTGTTTATAATATACTTCATAATTAACCATTAAAACAGTGATGGAGAAAGTAAATGTTTCAGCTAACAGCGATATTAATTGTGATTAGCTCTCTGTTAATGAAACAATACGTGTCATATAAAGCTATTAAATGGCGATGCTGTAAACACATAATCATATCGATAGTGTTCTTCGAGCTATAGTACCCTTTCGGGTCAGATCTGTTTGCTAAATTAGGCTTTCGAATCAATTATTCATCCATGGCTGTTCGACATTTACGTATAGTTCTTCATTGTGTCTTAAATGATTACACGAACCCCCACCCCCTCACCCACCCCCCCAAAAGTAAGAATAAGAATAATGATCATGGCACTGATTAAAGGGCGTTCTACCCGATATGTATAAAATAATCATGTTTTGGAACACAACAATATATTGTAAAGAAAGCAAGGGAAACGAAAACCGGTAAGAGGTGTAGTTAAAAAGCAGTGAAATATGAAATAACCTTGTTAGAGGTTACAAAGTATTTGTTTGGAAATGACAGACGAATATAATAGGAAGTATAAGAGGATCACTCCACTAGTAAGTTGAGTGAATTTGGTGGGAAGAAAAAACTGTCATGTATTAGTTGCATTTTGTAAGCATGCAATCGGATAGATGCAATTAGAACACTACAATTAACACAAATTGCACAAGGTAATTATAAAATATCCAAGGGTGTTTGGCTGAGTAAAATAAAATCGTACTATCGAGAGTACTCTGTCCCAATGCGACTACAAACAATATTACACAGCAATGAGCAAGGTGTGCATGATTGCCTTTGTATACGACTCTAGATTGGTGGGAGTTTCTGGTGGCTGGAAATGATTGCCTAGCAAATTGCTGCAAATTTTGTGTATCTGTTGGCGAATACCAAATTCTCATAGCATTTTGTAACGCGAAGATATCAATTTGTCAAAGTTGGTGATATTTTATTTTGAAACTGCATCTGGCAGGTTTACTTTACTACTAGGTGTGATCGAAGAGGGTTTACGAAGAGGATTGATCTGGAGAAGGTGGACGGGGGGGGGGGGGGCAATTTACTATACTGTGACGTCATATTCACTATAGTGGCTGGACCTTGACTGAGAAGTCGACTAGACGTTTTCAGATAAATTCTAACTGTCTGTCTGCTTGCCTGTTTGTCCGTCTAATCTATCTGTCTGCATTTCGGTCTATCCATCCGTCCGATTGCTCTATCTACCTGGCTGTCTGTCTTTCCATATGTCAGTCAAACTGTCAAAATATATCTAAAAGCCTCAGTATGTACTCCATAATCAACAACTAACCGAGGATAAACATTTGTCACATGTATGATGTAGTAAGGTGGTTCAGAGACTTATGTAATTATCAGTCGTATGTATTGAACTTCAAACAGTGAGATCCCTAATATATGTTTTATAAATACACTTTTAGTTTACACAAACCTTGATTTTCCGTTGATTGGTTGATGATCACATCTGTCTCGGTGAGTCGAGTAAAGTCTGGTGTTCACGGATCCCGGGTATCTGGAGCGAATATACGATGCAACTCTCAATGAGTTTCTTTATATTGGCAATATGCTATACCAACCGGAGTCGACGTCACGAAATTTGCATAAAATATCAACCAATCACCGATGTCTTTGCAAAAGGGGGTGAGTGAGGGGGTGAGTGAGAGTATCACCAAAACTAAATCAATGATTTACAGTATACATGCACAAAGGAAAATAATATTCTACCAAAGAGTTGCATTTTCATGGAATTTAAGCCTAATACAGAGAACGTTGACAAATACGAACAAACTGAAACTAAACAGTCACTCACGGAGTGATTGAGAGCCATTGTTGTTGTTTTTTTCAAAGTCAAATGAAAAAAAAATAACTCAAATGGACTAAAAAAAAAAACTCAAGAATGTTTATACAAAAAAATACAACAAAAAAACAAGCATGCAAAAGCCCGTGAGTATCTATAGTACTGTAGGCTATGCATGTACGAGTATTAAGAAAGGGAACTTTATAACTAGCTATAAAGATACGCAATGATACTTGGAAATAAAAATGTAGATCACCAAAACTAATCAATGATTTCCAAAATAAAATAAAACTGTTAGCAAACTGCTTATCCACTAGAGAGCCTGTGTAGGAGAATGTGTAAAAGTAACTTGGCCTGACGTTTCGATCCTAGCAGGATCTTCTTCAAAGGCTAAATGACGAGTAACAGTAACAGAAGGGACTAAAACACACACAGAATACAGAAAGAGCATGGTGAACACAAAGAGATACATGTAAGGGGATTAGTAGACAAGAGATGAAGAAAAGAATGAAAGAAACCAACAGGGGAAGAAGAGAGGTAGGAGATAAAACAGTGGAGGGACAAAGAGAGAATTAAGGGAATGGGGTAGGGAATAAACTGGAGGACAATGGAGAGTGCTTTGCGTTCATCTCTTGGAAGGTTGTAGTGTGTTCTGCGGAGAGGAGAGTTTGACTGGTTAGTCTCAGAGCTGACGACTTGTATGTAGGCTTCTAAAACAGGGACTCTGTTCTTAGGAGGCTTCCAAGAACTTTTCTGTAGAAGGGTTCCCGTTCAGAGGATCATCTAGGAATAACTCACGAAGGCGAATTCTGCGAAAGAAATGAGTAAGATCTTGGCTCAGTTCCGCTTGATCAAATGACGGAGGAGTAGGACAGAAGTTGAGTCCTTTGGAGAGAAGCCTAAGGTCTGCACTGGTAAGAGTAGAAGAAGATAAGTTAACAACTGCAGTTGAGGATGGTGGTTCAGACTCAGGTGGAGTCTGGGGCCTTCTAAAACGGTTGCTGAAGCGGTACGTTTGCGTTTTATCTGAATATCAATCATTTTGTTATTTCTTCTTTCAGTGAGTTCAATGTTCTGCTGTGACAAACAAAAGTTAATATTGTTAGTGTAATGAGTCCATTCGTCATCGGTGCAGCATGACTGTAATTCAAGCTTCAGCCTCAGGATATCATCGTTGAGGCTATCTAATGACGATGTTTATGAGACGGATGGAGGTGCTATGTAAGACTCGATCCAACCACAACATTCTCCTCACTTCAGATAGACTCCAACGAGCCGTCCCTGACAACCCCATCATCGCCTACAGACGACCCCGCAACCTACGAGACCTTCTTGTGCGTGCGGCTGTTCCACCTCTAACTTCTAACCCTACACCCATTCAGCATGGTACTTTCAAATGTGATCGTACTTCGAGATGCATCATCTGCAGCCACCACATTGTTGAATCCAATTCTATCACCAGCCACAGCATATGCAACTCACACACAAGACTAAGGGTCACATCATTTGCACAACCACTAATGTCATATATCTGATCTCTTGTAGAGTTTGCGGCATCCAGTATGTTGGCGAAACCAAAACCACCCTCAAGAAGCGATTCTATGGTCACAGATCCTCAGTCAACACCATGAAGACTGAAACCCCAGTTGGAGAACACTTTAACCTTCCCAACCATACCATCAACGACATGTCCCTACAGGGGATTGAATCCTTAGGTAGCCGTCCTGACCTAGTACGAACCAGCAGAGAGAGGCTGTGGATGCAACGCCTTCGCACCATTCAACCTCATGGGCTCCATATTCAGGAAGGACATGACTAACTTTCTTCTGTTCCCCCATCCTTCTCCCCCTTGTCCCCCCCCCTTCACTCCTCTTCTCATAGCTCACTTTCACTCTTTTTTCTCCACACCTTTCTGTATTTGTCCTTCTCCAGTTTATTCCCTACCCCATTCCCTTAATTCTCTCTTTGTCCCTCCACTGTTTTATCTCCTACCTCTCCTCTTCCCCTGTTGGTGTCTTTCGTTCTTCTGTCCATCTCTTGTCTACTAATCCCCTTATACCTATCTCTTTGTGTTCACCATGCTCATTCTGTATTCTGTATATGGACATATATATAACGGGGTGGTAAACCAAAGTGATTGTTCAGGAAATATATTTGTCGTCATGTGAAGGCCAAAAACAGGTCCTTCTGTAAACTTTCAAGTTACTTATGTAGGCCAAAAATCAATGATCATGACATTTGTTTTTCAAATTTTTAGCATTCATGAACAGTATAGGCCTATAGTGCGTTCTGGTGTGAGTAGCAAAATTGTCTTCTTAATGTTCCCGTCATAGGTCTATTGGGAAATATTTCCACCCGTGGGAGACTTGATTAAGTCTAATATTTACTTGTTGTTAAGGCTTGCTATATGTATATGGTTCGATGTCATTCTCCGCGTTTACTGTTTAAACGGATAAACCATTGTATGTTTTAACAGATTTAAGAGAAACACATAATGGCATCCTGGTGAGATTTTCAAGCATTTCTATTTAGCGTTACTAGTCGAGATATCGATAACTGATAACATGTGTAATGTCAGAGTTGCACATAGCTGGAAGTAAATTGTTTGTGTATCTTTATTTTTATTCTCCATTCTTTTGACGGTGGGTTCGGTTAGTGTTTCTACTTTACCTATGACCGCAGTGCGTAAATATGTAGCCCATGTTTGAAGCAAGGATAAATAGAATGTAAATTTCAAAGTAAAACATCAGAGAAATTTGTCAGACTAGTGTGCTTCCATATGACATTACACCTGTTTGCTTCAAAGTTCACTTTGGGTACAATACTGTACGTGTCAACGTCAAATGCTGTTATGTCGAACACGTACAATTTAATTACGACATTTATGACAATCACATTATACCAATTAACTAATAAATATCACAAAAACTGTGCATATCCATATTCCTGCAGGAATTACCAAACTTCTCGAACGGTCATCAGTCGAGCGAAAATGGTTCAGTTTATAGCCTTGGGGTTTCGTGCTCTGCCGGGGACGAACAGGACAGGACGAACAGGCTTCGAAAGGTCATGAAATAGGATTTGATCAAAATAAACAGTGAGAATAGTTTATTATGATGATTACTAACAACTTTGAAACGTGACAAGTTTCATATACATTAGAAATCGTTCACTCCATTTTCCCATCATTCTTCAGGACAAATTAAGAAGTTTGTTTATAATATACTTCATAATTAACCATTAAAACAGTGATGGAGAAAGTAAATGTTTCAGCTAACAGCGATATTAATTGTGATTAGCTCTCTGTTAATGAAACAATACGTGTCATATAAAGCTATTAAATGGCGATGCTGTAAACACATAATCATATCGATAGTGTTCTTCGAGCTATAGTACCCTTTCGGGTCAGATCTGTTTGCTAAATTAGGCTTTCGAATCAATTATTCATCCATGGCTGTTCGACATTTACGTATAGTTCTTCATTGTGTCTTAAATGATTACACGAACCCCCACCCCCTCACCCACCCCCCCCCCCAAAAAGTAAGAATAAGAATAATGATCATGGCACTGATTAAAGGGCGTTCTACCCGATATGTATAAAATAATCATGTTTTGGAACACAACAATATATTGTAAAGAAAGCAAGGGAAACGAAAACCGGTAAGAGGTGTAGTTAAAAAGCAGTGAAATATGAAATAACCTTGTTAGAGGTTACAAAGTATTTGTTTGGAAATGACAGACGAATATAATAGGAAGTATAAGAGTAGTAAAGAACCTTGCATCTATGTCTTCAAATCAGAATGGTCACATCAAATATGTTTAACCTGCCACACAATTAACACAATAAAAAGCGGAATCTTCTGAAAATTAAACCAACAAAGTGACGATCATTTTATAGTTACAGTAATGTACTCAGACGCATAGGAAGTATTTCCGATGATTGCGTACACTTTTATCGGCTGGGGGTACAATGATGTGGCATTTTCAGACAGTTGTTGACCTCTGCGAGATATATTGAAACAAATAAATATATGTCAGTATAAGGAAGTATTCTACTATCTGTGGAAACCACATCTCAGAGTCTTTGTAGGTCCAGGAGGCGAACCACAACCCCCTTAATCCGCTGCAACGTTTCTGAGACTTCCACTTATTCTCTTGTTGCAAGTTTAAAGCAAGACAATACTTGTATAGCGTAGTCTGCATGACATGCCTAAGTCAGTGGTATTTGTTATACATAGGCTAGTGTTAAATCTATGGGGGTTCGAGCGTTACTAAGTTTGTTATTGTTTATTATATAGTGAACCCAGTCGAGTCTTCTTCTAGTGGATCAGTGCCATGGCTGTTGTTGTGGTACAATTGTCATGAATAGCAACAAAAAAAGGTCGACATTATACAGGTGATCACAATGACAGAGTTTTGTTTTCTATCTATGTCTTGAGTCTACAGAGAAGAATTAACTCTGTGTGCGGCCATCTAAGCCCTGTTGGGCTTTCTAAAGACAGTTGTGATATTTTAACTTTCACTTCTCTGATAGTGACTTAAAAGCGCAAAATAAATCTCAGAGAGGAATTAATTTTCAATGAAAATGTATTTGAAACTGTAGCATTTGAGATATTATCTGATTTTGTTTTAAATACTCCGATTTCCTGTGCCCTGTTGCTCCCCCGCCACCCCAACCACTTCACCTTGCGGACGCCCATGCAAGCCCTTCTCTGATACCAGTTTTAGAATTGCTTAACTGATCACGTTAACGTAATGAAGAAACATTGATTATATCAGACACGTTCGAAGAACGCCAACAAACTTTACAACTGCATAATCATGTGGTTGACACCTCCACATGGCAATGTATTGAAACAACATGTTTGGCCACTACACATTTTGGTCACTAGACACTTTTCCACTATCCAAGGAGTCTTCTCCATCGATTTCGTTTGACACCATTTTAAACAACAAGCCCGTCTCCTTTAAAAGCTTTCCCACTTCTCTGATTTCTCTCAATATCGCGGAGAAAGCGTTGGGATCTATCTTCTTTGCATGTAAGATATTATAAAATATCCAAGGGTGTTTGGCTGAGTAAAATAAAATCGTACTATCGAGAGTACTCTGTCCCAATGCGACTACAAACAATATTACACAGCAATGAGCAAGGTGTGCATGATTGCCTTTGTATACGACTCTAGATTGGTGGGAGTTTCTGGTGGCTGGAAATGATTGCCTAGCAAATTGCTGCAAATTTTGTGTATCTGTTGGCGAACACCAAATTCTCATAGCATTTTGTAACGCGAAGATATCAATTTGTCAAAGTTGGTGATATTTTATTTTGAAACTGCATCTGGCAGGTTTACTTTACAACTAGGTGTGATCGGAGAGGGTTTACGAAGAGGATTGATCTGGAGAAGGTGGACGGGGGGGGGGGCAATATTCTATACTTTGACGTCATATTCACTATAGTGGCTGGACCTTGACTGAGAAGTCGACTAGACGTTTTCAGATAAATTCTAACTGTCTGTCTGCTTGCCTGTTTGTCCGTCTAATCTATCTGTCTGCATTTCGGTCTATCCATCCGTCCGATTCTTCTATCTACCTGGCTGTCTGTCTTTCCATATGTCAGTCAAACTGTCAAAATATATCTAAAAGCCTCAGTATGTACTCCATAATCAACAACTAACCGAGGATAAACATTTCTTTCATGTATGATGTAGTAAACTTATACGTAATTATCAGCCGGGGACGAACAGGACAGGACGAACAGGCTTCGAAAGGTCATGAAATAGGATTTGATCAAAATAATCAATGAGAATAGTTTATTATGATGATTACTAACAACTTTGAAACGTGACAAGTTTCATATACATTAGAAATCGTTCACTCCATTTTCCCATCATTCTTCAGGACAAATTAAGAAGTTTGTTTATAATATACTTCATAATTAACCATTAAAACAGTGATGGAGAAAGTAAATGTTTCAGCTAACAGCGATATTAATTAAATAAACGTGTCATATAAAGCTATTAAATGGCGATGCTGTAAACACATAATCATATCGATAGTGTTCTTCGAGCTATAGTACCCTTTCGGGTCAGATCTGTTTGCTAAATTAGGCTTTCGAATCAATTATTCATCCATGACTGTTCGACATCTACGTATAGTTCTTCATTGTGTCTTAAATGATTACACGAACCCCCACCCCCTCACCCACCCCCCCCCCAAAAAGTAAGAATAAGAATAATGATCATGGCACTGATTAAAGGGCGTTCTATCCGATATGTATAAAATAATCATGTTTTGGAACACAACAATATATTGTAAAGAAAGCAAGGGAAACGAAAACCGGTAAGAGATGTAGTTGAAAAGCAGTGAAATATGGAATAACCTTGTTAGAGGTTACAAAGTATTTGTTTGGAAATGACAGACGAATATAATAGGAAGTATAAGAGCAGTAAAGAACCTTGCATCTATGTCTTCAAATCAGAATGGTCACATCAAATAAGTTTAACCTGACACACAATCAACATAATAAAAAGCGGAATCTTCTGAAAATTAAACCAACAAGTTGACGATCATTTTATAGTTACAGTAATGTAATCAGACGCATAGGAAGTATTTCCGATGATTGCGTACACTTTTATCGGCTGGGGGTACAATGATGTGGCATTTTCAGACAGTTGTTGACCTCTGCGAGATATATTGAAACAAATATATATATATATATATATATATATATATATATATATATATATATATATATATATATATATATATATATCAGAATAAGGAAGAACTCTAATATTACTCTGTGGAAACCACATCTCAGAGTCTTTGTAGGTCAAGGAGGCGAACCCCAACCCCCTTAAGCTGCAACGTTTCTGAGACTTCCACTTATTCTCTTGTTGCAAGTTTAAAGCACGACAATACTTGTATAGCGTAGTCTGCATGAAATGCCTAAGTCAGTGATATTTGTTATACTTAGGCTAGTGTTAAATCTATGGGGGTTCGAGCGTTACTAAGTAACGATTCTGACAATCCAGCCATGTGAGTTAATATACATTTGGTCGCGAACACATCCAAGCGAACCATGGCGTTGTTTGACCAAGCGACATGATAACTGTTTGCTTTCAGACATAGTCCCAGATGAAGCTATTTCTTCGGGACCAAGGAACGCCTCAAGACTCCCTGCGATGCCACTCGTAATCGCATCAGGCCATTTACTTTCACATAATTCGCCGACTACACTGTTGATAGTACAACTTATCACGTTCTTCTTGTCTTCACTTTCGTGCACAAACAAAGACTGCACTTTATCTACAACATTTCAAATCGGAACAGTGCTATTCTTCGATGGCGATTGAACTTCAAGAAGGAGCTCATTGTAGAATTTGTCAATCTTCAGGTGAACACTGTTAGCGATCAAGTAAAATATTTCATTCATTTCCTCTAATACATTCTCCTTGTCGCGAAGTTCATTTTGGTCAATCAAGCTCTTTGCAAGTCCACCTATTGCAGAAACAGTCGCACCCATGGTAGCGTTTCTTCAACAATTTCTCAATAGATCTGTAAGATTGAATGAAATGCATGTTACGCGTCGTCAAAGTGAAATCTTGGGGACAAAAATGTTGGTAGCAATACCGTAAATGTGGCTTTTGCCAGGCCCGTATCGAAGGGGGAAGGAGGGGCGAAGGGGGCCCTGCGCCCTCTCCCCTTGAAAACAAAACAATATTGCCTCAAGGCCTGCATACTATACAGAAACAGTAACACGCATATTCTGAAGGGGTTTTTTTTCACGAAAACTTTTGTCGTTAAATGTGATGAAAACTGTTTGTCCATGAAAAATGCCCATCAGCCTTGCAACCCTGGCCTACATTGCTTGGCTCAGCGTGGTGGTTATACAACAATTGTTATAATAGAGCGCTTCTTATGTTTTTGTTTTCTTTACAATAAAGTATTCAATGAATATATTACCAACAAATTATTTTTTGCCATTTGATAATTGATTGAAAGAAAACCCTTTCTTGTTATGCAGCAGTGCTCTATAGGAGAGTACCTTTTCTACTCGCCGGTCAATGCTAACAAGTTGGAAGAGAAACTTGGTGTTGTTGGGCTGTCGAGAAAAGACAAATACGGTCATTTGAATCTAGGCCGAATTCTTGCACATATTTTCAGAGAAGCAACGGTTCTTACATTGGAAATGTGCAGTGTTTTCTTATTTCACCAACCGTTGGATGGATTTGCAAGGAATAAAGGGTTCATGTATATGTTCTGGTGATATGAATAGAATCGTTGTTTTTCAACATGATTTTAGCATCGGACATCCCTACCCAAATTAGAAAAAGGATCACGGTCCATAACCATCGCAATTTCTTACAATAAAACTGTGGTTGTTAAATGACACTTATTAAAATTTGCCTGTGACTGATTTGGCCTGTCTGCTTTTTCTGGATATCGAAGATTCGTATGATTTTTTTTTTATGAAAACAAAAGAAAATATCAACGAATTCGATGTCATGGCGGGCAGTGATAAGTTCGACATCATTCATGGCAGCTCTTACAAGTTATCTTGCTGTTTCTTATTGTTTTAACTTGGGCATATCCCAGCACTTGAAGGAAGGCCCTACACTTTTGCCATAGAATTATTTTGAATATTCAGGACAAAACTACCACTTGACAAAACTGTGGTAAAGATATTAGACAAATTGAACCGTGTGATGTCAGGAAAGTAGTTTCAGAAGTATCTGTGGGAGACACACATTACACAGGTGCAGGCTTTAACTTATTGTACCTACTGTTTAAAATATATATAGTTTTATCTCTGAGTGCATTACGCTGGTTCCATAATTCGTACGTGTTCTTGACGAGTTTCTTCATTCACACCGTGAAGAATGTTTGATTGATATGTGTAGAAGGCGGAGCTGAATGTGCCTTAACCTTATTTGTAGCCGACCCCTGTTTAGTGTTTAGGGGTCCTTCCCGGAATAAAAAAATAGACGTCAAATGGTGCTTTCTGAGGAATATTTTGGATTAACACAATTAGTTTCATAGAAGTAGCGCTAAACGCAAGGTTTTGCTTATAATTGTGTGGGGAAGGGTGCACCCGTAGCGGTGGTCTTATTCGTGCCAGGCAGAACGCAAGAAAACCCTTACTGAACCTTTCCCCCCGACTGACGATCGCAGATGGGGATTGGGGGGGGGGGAGGGGCGGCCAAGCCACTGTGCTTGGTTTATATTGTGTCGTGACGATATAAGCCTAGAGCTTCCATCTATGACATCATCGGGGTGTTTAGGGGCAAAGAGATACACAATAGAGAAAGAGATTAAAAGCCTTCAATGGATTTTGAATTATCGGCAATTGACATTTTTTTTTATAGAAAAAAAAACATTTTCTGTCCCTAATCTACATGATAACGTAAGCTATTATTAAAACATCAAATAACTGAAACGGACTTAATTGACGTGTTGACAGTTCTACATTTAGGAGATCAATTTGTAACTGTTCTTTGATTGTGCCAATAAAAGACAGGAACACTGTATTTAATTACAGTAGCACAATTGACAGACTGAGCGAGCTTGACCTGTTGAAATGACACTGTTTGGAGAGAAGCTGAACTACTTTCTTACGGTGTTTGAGCCTCTGCGTTGATATTCATGTCAAAAACAAGAAAAGGTTATTTGTTGAGTTAGTGCAAACTGACTAAGTGCTACGACAAATGGACTTACCAACTCTTGAAGATATCTTATTTGTTGCTTAATCGTGATCATTTAACAATAACATGATATGTCCCTCCATGAAATATTTACGCAAATGTATAGTACATATAGCCTTATACGAAACCATTCAACCCAAGTTAAATATATCAATGAACTAGTCTGATTAAAATTTTAATTGGAGATACTGCCAAAACATCCTATAATCGTTATTCGTACTCCTATAGCGGTTACATCGCGATAGGAAGTAAGTCAAGTTAATTCAATGGTGGTCTATTTGATAGAGGTAACCGTCACGAACAACTTACCGAAATATCTAAGAAAAATCTCATTCCATTTGGGAGATATCACAAATTAAATGTTTCTTCACACTCGGAACTAAAGACTTGATCAAGTATAAATGTGACGTCATTGAGCCACATTTGCTTCAATTTTTTTTAAAATTTTTTTTTACTATATACAATGGTTATTTTCTGTAATGGAGATGGGGTTTGCAAAATTCTGGATCACAAATATTCATGCTCTTCATATCACCTAATTATGTCATTGTTTTTAATAATGTAAACACTACTTATATTCTACTTTGGAAATATGAAGAGAAATACAAAGATCATTTATTACGTTTCAGATCCTAGTGACACTATGACGTCACAGATTTACAAAATGACAGCTCCCAGGCCAACTTTGAAACTGCCAGGATATCTCCCAAACGTAGCAAGATTTTTTCTCAGCTAATAAAGGGGCAGTTATTTTTCAAATTTGTTTTTATCATTTAAGCCAAAGACGATGGTTAGGTTTGTGTATCCTTTATGGTACATGGGTTCCTTCTGAACCAAGTTCTGTTAATTATTACTGTTAATTATTACTGGGTTCTCTGCAGGGACGTAGCCAGGGGGAGCAGGGGGAGCGACCGCTCCCCCCCCCCCTTTCAGTGTCGATTTTTTTTTTTTTAAACTGTCGTTTTTTTAGCATGGTACTTTGTCAGTGCTCTTTTGATCTTGAATACTCGTCAGCTCCGTTAACTCGATTGTAATCGTAGTAACATTCACGCCTACTGATTCAACTACTTACTTAGTTTGGCAGATGCAATTAGCTAAATTTAGCTTATAGCCAATTACAAGCCTACAGTTGGCCACTGCGTAATAAAATACATATTGCCTACCTAACCGCACTCTATGGAATGTCACGAACTGTATGCACAACAACGTCGACAATGTTCGTTCAATGAGTCGTTCTAAGTTGTTGCACGAACAGCATGTTATGAAGCTAAGCTAGCAATCGTACGTGATACGCACTTCCTATAAATAATTATTACACAGCTAATACACTGCGATAACGATATTTGTTTTTAGGCCACTGCATATCTGGCTGTATTACAAAATATGAAAGTTTATATTGTCCATCAGTTAAGTTCGTCAAATGTATTAAAGTCCAGACATTGGACAATGAACAAGAATCATCCTACTGGAAAACTTGTAAAAGAGCACTATGTTTGTCTTTCTGATATATTATGTAAAAGAACATGTAAAAGAATTTAAACAGGAAACAAAATCTGCTGATACTGATATCATATGATCAGGGCAGTATGTAGCACGATAGTTTCATTCAACCCGCCGAAAAAGACTATAGGATCCGATCTTGTCAGTTTTTTAACATGTAGTTAAGAACCCGTTTACGCAGATAATATTTCAGTTGAGAAAACACTTGAGAAATTGCATCAGATGGCAATCGTCGGATAGCTCTCGCCTTCTCTTAGTAGGCTAACTTAAACATTTACTAGCTACAGTTGCATCAAAGACATTTCTGGACTATCTTTGTATCTACAAGTATCAGAAGTTGAAAAGTAAGACTACTCTGTACATGTACCTTCAAGGGCGGCGGAACCGGGTGGCACAGGGGGCAAGTGCCCCCCACTTTTCCTCAAGTAAAAAATGTGCCCTTTTTCTACATAAAACTTGTACTCTTGATCACCTTATTAGGTCAGCGATATTTCAGTAAGAGATCTAATCCTAATTTAGAACTAAGAATGTAGCACTGTAGGCCCGGGCCTACACTTTTTTTTGGCCAAGGTATCTTTTTTATTAAAACACCCATAATTCAAATCCATAAGCTTGCTGGACGAGTTTAAGAGTCTAGACAGGAAAAACTATTGAAATGAACGTAGCAAGATTATGGCTAAATTAGGTGACCTATTCTTCTGTCACCTAGGCTGCCATTCATATCGCGTGCCGTTTCATTCAATACTCTACCCGCCGAAAAAGACTAGGATACGATCTTGTCAGTTTTTTAACATCTAGTTAAGAACCCGTTTACGCGAAAAAATTTCAGTTGAGAACATTCCACAGTCAAATAAGCCTATCGTTGATTAACAGACTTTGTATGTATAGAGCTGCAGCACTTTGTTGCCTGTTGTTGTCACGATCGGCGTTCCAAGTTCCAAAACAGCCTTTTCGATAAACATTTACTAGCTACAGTTGTATCAAAGACAAATACTGGCTATGGTTGTATCAAAGACATTTCTGGCCTATCTTTGTATCTAAAAGTATCAGAAGTTGAAAAGTAAGACTACTAAGACGGGGGGGGGGGGGGCGTTGATGGAGTGATGTGTATACGCAAATAAGATAATACAATAAGATTTATTAAGGGTACTAAATATCAGGCTGCATCAGTCCAATCGAATTTCTGCAAAGTGCCCTTTGACGTCGGTGCCCCCCCCCCAGATTAAAAGTGCTTCCGCCGCCCTTGTGTACCTTGCTAATTTTAATACATTACGTATTTTTGAATTACGTACTATTTTAACTCGTTTGTTTTTTGGGTTTAAAAGTGATATTGAATGAGGTGTCTCAAGTTAGTAAGAGGCCAGGGAACCAGAATGAACACTAGGGAAGGGCCGTTTCCGGCCATCTGGGGGGTTTGTAAAACCAAAAATTTTCTTGTACGCTCCGCGCCAACCGATGGTGGCGCTCCGCTCAGATAGTCGTGCCTACAACTTTGAAAATCCATATCAATCGCAAAAAGTGCTCCCCCCCCCCCTTTCAAATTCCTGGCTACGTCGCTGGTTCTCTGGACATGTTTGAGGTGGCTAGCGCCAATAGATTACTTCCGGGTTTGGCCTCTTTCGCTTCCTCAAAGAGGGCTCCCGTAGCCTTTAGAAGTTTTTCCGTCTCCTTGATGCTCTCGAGTATGCTTTCCCCGGCATTACCGTCTGCTTCTTTCACTTTCTCGTAGAACCTTGAAAACTCCCAAAGAAAGACTTGCCAGTGGATTTTCCTCATATCGACGATAGATGCGACCATCATGTACCCGCCAAATATCTGTCTCGAATTATCCCATCCAGCCATGTGATATAATGAACACTTAGTGGTGAAGACATCCAAGCGAAGCATGGCGTTGTTTGACCAAATGACGTGGTAAACTTTGGTTTCAGATAATTCACCGGATGTATTAACTTCAGAGGATCCGAAGAAAGTCTGAAGACTTCCTTGGATAAGATCTGAGACGGTGTCCTTCCATTGACTGTGTAGAACGTTGTTGACTGTTTTCTGAATGGTTGTTAGTAAGTTGTTAGTGATATGTTCAGTATTACATACATACTTGGATTGTTCTCGACGTACAACACTGCAGATCGGAACGTTTGCAGTAGGCGCATCCTTCCCGGTACTCTGCAGTACAATTTTGTCGTAAAATTGGCTCAGTTTCAGGTCAATTAGTTCAGAAAGTTGGTTTATTCTCTCTTGCGTTTGTTGCATTGCCGCGTCGTCGTGTTCGAGATTGTTCTCGGAGAGGATACTGCTTACAAGTCCTGCAATTGGAGCCGCTCCCATGATTGCATCAACTATATCTGTGTATTCTGTCAAACCAAATGGATATCAGAGTATGACAAGCATTGTTCATTTTTATCACAGTAACACATAACTGCAAGGGGGTATATTCGAAAGAAAAATGCATTTCCATGAACCAGCGTATAAGAACACATTCCTTCGCATATTTTGTCCCTCTCAAACCAAAGACTATTTCCTATGGATATTTATCAAAGAAGATGTGGATAATTTGTCGAGCATACCAAATGTGAATTATGCAAAATACCATCTCTTGCATATTCATAACTCGTTGGCTTTGCTAATATCATTCTAAACTGTCCTCCAATATCATGCTTCAAAGCACTCATAATGACAGTATGAACAGTTCCCAACTTTTATTTGATATAGAAACATGATATTCATACTGCTCATACTGACAATACATGCGCTCTGAAAGCGGGACATTATAGAACAAACTTTGTCCCAACCGGGGGTGCTTTATATACCAGCCTGAATTTTGCCAGATGGACAATTTTTTTTAGTATTTGTCAACGTTCTCTGTATTAGGCTTAACTTCCATGAAAATGCAACTCTTTGGTAGAATATTATCTTCCTTTGTGCATTTATACTGTAAATCATTGATTTAGTTTTGGTGATACTCTCACTCACCCCCTCACTCACCCCCTTTTGCAAAGACATCGGTGATTGGTTGATACTTTATGCAAATTTCGGTTGGTATAGCATATTGCCACTATAAAGAAACTCATTGAGAGTTGCATCGTATATTCGCTGCAGATACCCGGGATCCGTGAACACCAGACTTTACTCGACTCACCGAGACAGACGTGATCATCAACCAATCAACGAAAAATCAAGGTTTGTGTAAACTAAAAGTGTATTATGAAACATATATATATTAGGGATCTCACTGTTTGAAGTTCAATTTATACGACTGATAATTACGTATAAGTGTCTGAACCACCTTACTACATCATACATGTAAGAAATGTTTATTCGCGGTTAGTTCTTGTTTATAATAGAGTACATACTGAGGCTTTTAGATATATTTTGACAGTTTGACTGACACATGGAAAGACAGACATACAGACAACCAGGTAGATAGAAGAATCGGACGGATTGATAGACCGAAATGCAGACAGATAGATTAGACGGACAAACAGGCAAGCAGACAGACAGTTAGAATTGATCTGAAAACGTCTAGTCGACTTCTCAGTCAAGGTCCAGCCACTATAGTAAATATTACGTCACATTTTAGTCAATTTGGATAAAAGTTTGTGATATCCTTCCAGAGTGTTTAATTCTCCCACTTGACTCCTATGGAAACTTTTAACTATACTAAGCGGAGTCGACGTCAAGAAATGTTCACGAATTTTGTACACACCCACCCCTCGTCCACCTTCTCAAAATGAACTCTCTTCGTAAACCCTCCGATCAAAACCTAGTTGCAATCGAAACAGTGACACTTAAGGTCTACTGACCAAACGACCACATAAAAACGATTTCATACAGATATACCAAAATTATGCAAAACACAACATGTGCAGCAAATGTCATTTTGCACCGGTAATTAAGCCACAAAGCACCCCCGGTTGGGACAAAGTTTGTTCTACAATGTCCCGCTTTCAGAGCGCATGTATTGTCAGTATGAGCAGTATGAATATCATGTTTCTATATCAAATAAAATTTGGGAACTGTTCATACTGTCATTATGAGTGCTTTGAAGCATGATATTGGAGGACAGTTTAGAATGATATTAGCAAAGCCAACGAGTTATGAATATGCAAGAGATGGTATTTTGCATAATTCACATTTGGTATGCTCGACAACTTATCCACATCTTCTTTGATAAATATCCATAGGAAATGGTCTTTGGTTTGAGAGGGACAAAACATGAGAAGGAGTGCGTTCTTATACGCTGGTTCATGGAATTGCATTTTTCTTTCGAATATACCCCCTTGCAGTTATGTGTTACTGTGATAAAAATGAACAATGCTTGTCATACTCTGATATCCATTTGGTTTGACAGAATACACAGATATAGTTGATGCAATCATGGGAGCGGCTCCAATTGCAGGACTTGTAAGCAGTATCCTCTCCGAGAACAAACTCGAACACGACGACGCGGCATTGCAACAAACGCGAGAGAGAATAAACCAACTTTCTGAACTAATTGACTTGAAACTGAGCCAATTTTACGACAAAATCGTACTGCAGAGTAACGGGAAGGATGCGGCTACTGCAAACGTTCCCATCTGCAGTGTTGTACGTCGAGAACAATCCATGTATGTAGTACTAAAAATATCACTAACAACTTACTAATAACCATTCAGAAAACAGTCAACGACGTTGTACGCAGTCAATGGAAGGACACCGTCTCAGATCTTATCCAAGGAAGTCTTCAGACTTTCGTCGGCTCCTCTGAAGTTAATACATCCGGTGAATTATCTGAAACCAAAGTTTACCACGTCACATGGTCAAACAACGCCATGCTTCGCTTGGATGTCTTCACCACTAAGTGTTCATTATATCACATGGCTGGATGGGATAATTCGAGACAGATATTTGGCGGGTACATGATGGTCGCATCTATCGTCGATATGAGGAAAATCCACTGGCAAGTCTTTCTTTGGGAGTTTTCAAGGTTCTACGAGAAAGTGAAAGAAGCAGACGGTAATGCCGGGGAAAGCATACTCGAGAGCATCAAGGAGACGGAAAAACTTCTAAAGGCTACGGGAGCCCTCTTTGAGGAAGCGAAAGAGGTCAAACCCGGAAGTAATTGGCGCTAGCCACCTCAAACATGTTCAGAGAACCCAGTAATAATTAACAGTAATAATTAACAGAACTTGGTTCAGAAGGAATCCATGTACCATAAAGGGTACACAAACCTAACCATCGTCTTTGCTTTAAATGACAAAGACAAATTTGAAAAATAACTGCCCCTTTATTAGCTGAGAAAAAATCTTGTTACGTTTGAGAGATATCTTGGCAGTTTCAAAGTTGTGCCTGGGAGCTGTCATTTTGTAAATCTGTGACGTCATAGTGTCACTAGGATCTGAAACCTAATACCTGAACACTTGTATCTTGTGCACGTCAACGCTAAAGCCGTATAATCGTTCTTTCCGTTCCGTGAAACTTTGACTGGTTTGGTAAAGAACAACTCTGTACATTTCCCAGGAAGCTGCAAACTACCAATCTTTTGAATACATTTCACAACATGTTACGACTGATCATCGAGAGTACCTATAACGTATCTTATATTTATATATACTTTTTTAAGGTAAAGTCGCCCAGGAAAGAACCTGGGCACGAAAACCAAACCACCAAACGACTGATCCGCTCTCAACCCCAGTCCCCTTGCATCGGGACTGTGACTGTGTGATCATCGTCGGGTGTGCATCACCATTCCCCTCGAAAGGGAACAGATACTACACATGATCTTAGCCAAAAGGCCGAAAAGCGATTTATATATTGTCATTCAAATTATTTGCCCAAATTTAGGCTTACAACCCGAGAGCATGCATGGAAGCGATAGCTATAGGACTAAATGGATCTTAATATTACGAAATGATTGTGTTGCGTGTAAAATTCTTTCTTGCCACCTGCCCAACGACATATACCCAGCTAGTAAGAGTAAAGAGCTCTTTCTGATCGGATGGTGCAGTTTTGCCATTTTCTTACCAAGAAAGGTATAAATATCTCACAAATGAATTATTTATGAGTGGAAAACGAATTATTCAACAAACCTTTACTGTACGGTTGACTGCAGTTGTAAGCAGACTCATGACTATTCATTGTCAGAAAAAAACGTCATTGAACTTTGTTCGAACCCAGGATCTCTGGAAAGCCTCTCTATACCAAACACATAAAGGAGTTCAAAGAAGTCCCTGAACCTTGTAACCTCACTCAGTCTACTGCAAGGATAGTCCAACCAAAGTTACGACTTGTAGTAAGTTCACTAAATGGTGGAGCTGCCTTTTAGAAGTTGCTATAGGCTGCAAAATAGATAATAACTTCGAGAAAAACGAAAAAAAAAACAATCACTATAAATTTAATATTGTTATTGACGAAGTATATGCCATACGAGTAAGACAAACCTGTGCTCATTTCCACTCATTTGATCCTGTTGCCAGAGCGCACTTACATACGGGCGTTATTTCTTTCTTCGAATGGGGCATACAAGTTTTCAGTGCAGCGCCACAGCATGTGAACTGGCTTTGTGTATGTTGATAACAACGAAGGGATGCCAAAGGTCATTTGAGTACAGTGGCGTAGGAAGGTACTTTTGAGTGGGGGGGCTGAAGACTGATGGCCGGCCTGGGGGAGGGGTTTAAGGGGAGGGGGTGTCCCCCTCCCCTTTGGAATTTTTTGCATTTCCAGGTGGCCTCAGATGCAATTTGGTGCAATATAGCACACTTCAACACCCTCTCCATTTTGTAAACTTAATTTTGTATTTTCACCTGGCCTTAGATGAAATTTGGTGCTCCAAATGAGATTTTTTTCTCATTTGGAAATGAAAAAGGGGTTTTTTGACTTGCGGAGCGGGGGGGGCGGAATGATACTTCCGCCCCTCCACATTTTTCACTGGGGGGGGGCTGGCGCCCCCCCCCCCCAGCCCCCCGGTTCCTACGCCCTTGTTTGAGTATACCGTTACAATTCTATAAAAGCATGCGATATTATGTGCTCTACTCTTAACAGCTTTTGGTATTGTTTTAATGTTCCCTATATATCATTATCATCATTGCTATTGCCTACTCAGAACAGCGTTTGGTGTTGTTTTAATGTTCCCTATTATCAATCATTGCTATTGCCTACTCAGAACAGCTGTCGGTGTTGCATTAGTGGTCACTGCATCATTATATCATTGCTTGCTAGAGGTTCAAATAACGCTTGGCGTGTATACTGTGTACTGACACACAGACTGATACAGTCTGAACCGCATCCGGTGAAAGCTTCATTTCCACAAAATTGAATGATATTTTTCTTTCACTGCCTTAGACTGAAGGTTATCTTCAAATGTAATGGTGATCTCTTTATTTTTATCTTTTTTTATAACATTAATAATATATTTTAATATTATTAATATTTTTTATAACATTAATTGGTAATCTTGAAGACATGGAGTCACATTGCAGTTTTTAGATAATGAAACGCCTGGTATTCAACTCCGGGCTGAACCATCTGGTACTCAGTGTATGTTACAGACTGTATATACCAGTGTAGCCTTAAGACGACTACGTTTCAGGCATTGCAATAGAATTTGAATTTATTGTTCATAGTATACCGTGATAATAACATCGTGAAAATGTTGGCAGACTTTTTGGCTCCAACTTGTATTTTGGAACAATGATCAACGGCACAACGGAACAGTTATACAATACCATTTACAACCGTTGCTGATTTTATGACTATTCAATCACTTTTGATGTACTAACCATGCAAGAATGCATTTTTTCAATGGTTAAGTTATTTTCGTTTCGTTTAGTTTAGAGACCCAAGGATCAGGAAGCCTTACAGTAGCTTATTTTGTGACCCTATCCGTGTTAGATCGTGGATGAACACTGGCTTAATTCAAGCCTTCTCTTTTCGATAAGAGTTCAGAGGTAAACGAGGCAGGGGTGTGAATTCGCTTCCATTCCTGCTCCCGGGACCGCCATTTAACGTCCCCATCCGACATTCGAGGGTGTATATACCCCAGCATCTGAACACTTTCTCAAATACTGAGGTAGGCATAGGCACCCACCCATTCGACATCACGAATAAAGTTGTTTAGAAACCAAGTGCAGAACAGAAACAAATTCACAAACCAGAAATACCAAATCCACGGAAGACTCCGCACATCAGCACTGCACTGCACCGATTTTTTGAATAGGTCAAGAGAATCTGGCTCTTGGCGGAATTTTGATCCGGGAACCTAAGGATTGTAAGGCGGACACTCTAACCGCTGAACCACCCCTTTGCCTAATTTACACTGCGTTCAAGCAAGAGTGTACTTTACTTGCCTTTTTCAAGGGTCCAACTCAGGTTCATATTTTGCCAAAGCCCCAAGTTTTCTAGTTTCATTGCCGGTTCTGACTTGTGATTTGATTATGAACGTTTGCACTCAACTAGTGGCGTGTGGTTATTAAAGGGGTTTCGGTGACACCGGGTTCAGGAGAGAAAGAGGCTGGAGTCAATCCAAATTGCACTTGACGCAAAGATTTAACATTAGCTTGACTAGTATTTTTTTTCTTTACGAGGCTGAAAATAATATTAGATGATCACGTGATGCAATTTTACTCATTTTACTACTTATGCCAACAGACAATACAAATGTCAAATATCAACGGCGAACTATGTTCTACCCTTCTTCGGAACATTTTAAAAGATGGCGCTCTTTATGTTTGCTTCTATCAGGCTTGAAAAGCTATACTTGTTCCGGCTTACGAATGTCACGGTAGGCTATACTGACAACAACAAAAACAAGAAAAAAGTAGCGATTGACTTACGTATTTTCTGATGGCTTAAGGTGATTGTTTTACACAATTGATGATTTTTTTTTTTGGCATCTTGACCCAGCACAATGGCTACATCTTTAGGTCAAAAGCGCATTCTCATAGAATTTAATTGCTTTAAATTTGGCAGTATTTCGTAAATACGGATCTGACAACCAGCAGGGTTAAATATCGTCATCGGAGCATTTGACCTGAAAATTTCTTTGTTTCATATAATAATCACCAATCAATCAGTTAATATGATCATTTATTCATAGAAGTAAAAAAATATTTCTCCCCCCCCCCCCCAAAAAAAAAAAAAATCTGGCGACGCAAAGAACATTGACATCAAAGTCAATATTCTAAACGTTTTCAGGTTTGAAGGATAAATTATCTAGAAGATTTTATAGTCTACGTAAATCTTTTGAAGAACAACTTACCAGATGACGTCACAGACCACCTACTGTAATATAGCTTCCCTGAGTAAGGGAAGGTTTTATTAGCCCATCAAAAACAGGTTCCAATCTATCAACCCTGACTCGAGTTAAGGACAAAATACTGAGATGCTGTTTTCCAATGACAGTGTGGAATGTTTTACCTCTCTCTTTCTCTCTTCAATCATTTTTTTTTTACTTTCTTGGCCACCAGATTATCTCTTTAAAGGGTGTGAAGACTCGCGCAAAAAGAAACGTCTAATGCCGGTCATTTGACCTAGTTTCGAATGAGGTGTAACAGAAGTGTTTAACACCACCATTGATCCCAGAAAATACACACACAGCTTGCTACCGTCGGTAATTAGACACTAGTGTACAGTCAGTACATACAGCTGCGGTCAATACCCACAGCACAGTATACAAACCATACAGCGATGGACATCTCAGGTCCAGCTAAAGATAGCAAGGTATCACGTTTCATTACTGTCTGCATTTTTTAGCGACACGAACAAAACGTCACTTGCAAGCAACAGAAAGTTAACTTTTTCAGATGGCCGCACGCGGTTTGTGGCGAGTCTTCAATGCATTGAGCTCTCCTCTGAAATTCTTACGAGTACAAGACTTTATACGAACCGCTCGGCGTCATTTCTTTGCGTTTGTGTCGTCAGAGATTTTTTTAGTTCGGAAACAAGCAGCTGCTTTAGGAAGATTATAAATAGGTAAACTTACAAACAAAAAAATCCATATAAATCTTACCTTGAAAAACTAACCTTTTTTCAACTTGAACTTCTTCACTGGACAACCAGCAATGTTTAAAACTTTCAAAAACATTTTTAGCTACTGAGAGGAAATAAATTCTGGAAGTTAAAAGCTAAATACGGCTGGTTGGTATGTCTCCATGTCAGCAAATAGAATAAAGCAAGAATGTCGTTGATAGAATTTGATAAAATAAACAACAAGAACAACACCGACATTAACATAGAAATAAACAGAACATCACTGCTGGTGGCACAGGCAATTTATCGAGGACGTTACGAGACACAAAATAAAACACAAAAGTTATTAGAATACATGTACGGACAAACAAATTGTATATGACTGTAGGCTGTGCGTTTGCTTTTCTTTATTCTGACCGAGGGCTTGAACAAAAGAATTCCAGGTCCTTTGTTGTGATTTCTAAAGAATCACCACGTCCTCACAAGAATTCTATTGTTAAGGGGTATTATTAAGGTTAGGGTACTAGGATTTGAACAATGGGAAAAAACAATGGGGTCCTCGGTCTGAATGTAAGACACAGCTATGTGTGTGTGTGTGTGTGTGATTGAAGTATAATATTCTGGTGGTTGTTGATCTATAAAATGTTATTGAATGTGAATTAACTTAATTAAAATCATAATAAATGGTTACATTGAATAGCTTTCGTCGTTTTCTGCTCTTTGTTTACTTTCTTAATTAGATATTTGCGATCAGGTCTTTATTAGTCCACTAAGTATGTATATGTATATATGTTGTTGTTGTTACTTGTTGTTTATATTAATTGTATTTATTACCGTAGGTAATGATGTGATGCTTTCGTGGGATATAGAATCCTTGTGCCAGTATTTGTTTCATTTTTTCTTCTTCTTATGAATAGTAATATATACCTACGCAAGCTTCCTCCCGGCAGTGGATAACCTCTTGCTTCGTATCGGGAAAGATGACGTCATAGTTTGGCGACGGTAAATCCCCCTTAGACAGCGCCAGGCAAAGATATTTCAAAGGACCGCATCCGAGAGGCTCTGTCCAAAATGGATGACTTTTGACGCCATTGAAAGACAACAGATCACCCCCTTGGTACGGTGTAGACGCTTCTTCGGCAGTCAGAATCTGAGAGATATACGGATGAATATTTCTGATACTGCCGTCCTCGGTTTCACTTGTGAACATAGCCAGTTGCCATAAACCAGCTCCGATGACGTCAGGACTACACGGGTCTATGCTTACTCGTACATCAAACACCACGGTGGCATTATCTCCTGGGTCCACCTCAGTTATATTACGTGACCAACCTAGCTCAAGGATTGCTATGCCTTTATAAATGAATGAAAGAAAGGGCCAGGTAGAAATAGCATAGAATCAAATTTACGGCGAGAGTTTTGATGGCAATCCTTAGCGAAAATCACACTTCAAAAGTTGTGAACTAAATTGCCCTTTCCAAGTAAAACTTTACCCGTGTAGCTTATGCAAACCATAAACCACCAATGTACAATGCGTATGCGTACAGGGTGGTTATGATTACGCAAGAACTGGCCATATGTCAGATAAATTTGCATGTGCCTCCCTCACTCCCGCCCAACCCCCCCCCCCCCTTCTCCCGTAAAACATTTCACTGGGATGATTTATTATACGCGACTTTGCGTGTGAAAAACTCGAAGCGCGCTTGATCTGCTTATATTTACTTCTCGAATACGCGTTACTTAACAAACCACAAAACATATAACTTCGGCAACAGCTTTGAGTGAACTCACCTGCATTGCATTCCTGTGGTACACACGATATCAATGAAGTGTCACCCATCTCCGTTATAAACGTGTAGTCCGGAGTTGGACCTTCCGCTTTTGCGAATTCCACGCAAAAGTACGGATACTCCTTAATGCATCCGATAGAACCTAATTCGAAGTCGGTTACTATATCAGAGAAGGATATCGGCCGCGCGTCGGATAAACGCTCTGCACTTTGAAGAGCATTCAGTGATTGTCTGACTTCAGCGTATCGGGTCCCGTTGCCGTCGATACTCGAACTACCGTACAAGCCAACACGCCATAGTCCTTCACCTTTCAAATCTCGAGTATTCTCTGTGAAATTCACCCACAAGTCCAATTCTACTGGTCGTGCACATCCTTTAGCCGGACGTTCAAGGGGTATCATGGACCATTCGAAGTCTATGGCTGAAACACCTATATAAGACGAAAGATAATCTTAACTTGATAAGACGGCTGTGAAAGATGGCTGGGCCATGGAGGGAGGGGAGGGAAGCGGCGTGTACAGTTACCGGACCGGGATCAATTCTGGACATTTTCCCTCTCAAATATTATTTAAACATGTCATTTTTGGTTAACCAATTTTCCCTTTTTCAAGATAATGGCACTTTTGATATATAACAAATGGCATTAACAATTAAGTTACAAAGATAGAAGAAAAATGGCGTTACCATTTTATATTCGAAAAGAGACACTCGTAATTTTTTGAAAATTAAGGGGCACTTTTGAGGTTTTCCACGAACCTGGTAGGATATGTCAGTCCTGTGCCCCTTACTCCGCCGCCCATGGTGTCACCTAACCAACTTGTAACTTTTCTTTTTTTCAAGACGTCCACCATTTGAACACGTTTTCTTACATTCCAAGGCTTAATTGAACTTACTTATTATATGTACAATGCCTAACGGAAACCATTCCGTTTGCTAATCCCCAAATAAGAAGAAGAAAAAGATTATGGGAATTTTGTTTTTCTTTCTTACCGTAACATTGGCCAAGTGGAACGCAATCAACCAACGTTACTCCTTCGTCTCCTTCTACGTTCATTGTGTAAGTTAGATTATATCCAGGAATTAAATTATCGGATTGGTCGAATCTTACGCAAAAATACTGAAAGTCTGAACAAACACCCTCTTGAGCGGTTAGCATGTCTATAATATTCAGGAATTCGAGCGTAGCAGAATCTCTTTCTTTTAGAAATCCCTGCGAGCTTAGCTCTGGTATAAGAACGTTCTCCTCGAATGATAATTTTCTTCCCGATCCATCTTCATTTTGACTAATCCACTTGCTGATCTTCCACAAGTCAGATCCTTCGATCTCTGCCGAAGTTCTCGACGGATCGATTGAAACTGCGACATCGTACTGCATTAAATGATTAGCGCCCTCTTTTAATTCAAAGCCAGGCTCCAGACGGTTGTGAACAGATAATACCGTGAACTCTGCGAAGCCAAAAGAAAAAAGTCAGAAGGAATGTAAACATTTATCTTGGGGGCCAAAGTAAAGACATAAAATTAATCAAGTCTACTTCTGGGGGAGAGGAGGGGCTGTGGGGGAGTGGGGCTGGGGCTGTGGGGGCTGTGGGAGTGGGGCTGTGGGAGTGGGGGAGTGGGGCTGTGGGGGCCTCTGGGGGAGAGGAGGGGCCATTTATCTTGGGGGCCAAAGTAAAGACATAAAATTAATCAAGTCTACTTCTGGGGGAGAGGAGGGGCTGTACCCCCCCCCCTTCTCCTCACACATACAAACTGACGGATATCACATAAAATCGTAGAGTATCGGTCATTGCTATACCTACAACATGTTGGCATCATGTATTTGCGATACAAGTTCTTCAACATGTAGCACCGTTTTGAATCAAAGCACCCTCAAGTCTTAAACCTATCTTAAACCTCACCACAGGAGGGCATAGCATCACAGCCTACCCCAACACCTACCCCCCCCCTTCCCCTCAACATGAAATAAATATAGTAATTCGTTAAATAAAGGATGTTAACTCGTTAAAATATGATTTTCATATTCGTTATCGGCAAACTTCATTTCGTTTGATAAATGCTTAGAACTCGGCATGGCAGATCCAAACACGCAATTAACAGTAAGTAATGCAAGCTTGAGAACTCGAAAAGGTTCCCCTTTTTGCCTCCCCCCCCCCTCCCCTGACTTGGGAGATAACAGCCTATCCGTCGTTAAGAAAGAAAACAAAACAACAAAAGGGGAAGAGGAGGGGGGCGGGGGTATTGTTTTTTAATATTTAGTAATACAATATTAATTTATTAAATTGATATTTTAATTGTGTAGACGACGACTGCGGGTGTTAAAATGGCATATATATTATGCACTATTGAATCAGTTTTATCTATACGTAGACAGTAACCGTTTTAGAGATGATATACCTCAAGGACGTTATCCATTTAGTGAATAAAATGCCGGCATGCACGATTATCAAAGCAAATCCAGGTGGTACTTGGATTTGGTCATTAGATCTGCAAACTGGGAACAGTCAGAAGCAATTCAACGGTGCTGCACTGCCGAATTACCGGCAACCCGTTCATCTTGGGTAGGTCTCTACAAGGTATCGTTAGTTCCTATAGGCGGAACTCACTTATTAATAATGAAGTAATAGCGATTATTATATAGCCATGATCCGTTCGCGTGGCGATTTCCAAATAAGAAAGACCGCGACGGTATGTAGATATGCATAGCAGACGTGTATATTAGTAGTGAGTCCGTGGGAACTCCTACGGTATAGTTTGAAACACATTTAGGGTGCTCGCCCTGATGAATTTGTACTTGTTTTAAAGGTACTCTTTGAATATCGACTGGCAAAAGGGTGTAGCATAATATATGTATAAGCGTTCTGGTAGATTGGCATGTACTTTTGATAACCGAAGTTCTCATATGATAAATTTGTACCGAACGCGAACTTGAGGACAAGCAGGTGTGACGTCATAAATCGATACATGTTTCAATTATTATTTCCTCTTATTTAATATCATTATTTAATATTTCCCACCGATGTTCAGTGAGGTTGGAACCCTATTTAACCAGAGCAACTTAGTACGAACGGCAATACAGAACACAAGAATTATTATATAAAATAAGAAAGAAATAAATAAATTTTAAAATAAAATAAAAAACGGAAAAAAGGTCTGCTTAAAAATAGACGGTCGATTTTTCTCTCGTCATAGTCGTAACAGTTCACATTAGGGTATTGAAGTGTACCATTAAGATTTTCGGCATGGGTTTCCAATCATTTCGCAGACAGGAAATCATTTTCACTTGTACAATGCTAATGTATCGTCCCGGTTTGTGCTGAAGGGATGTTTGCAGCCGTTTCACAAGGTTACCAATTTAGTTATATTTTGTCTATATCATTACTATTAATTTTTTAATTATGATATTTTATTCAGGAAAACTCGTATACCGTAGATGTTACCGTATCATAACATTATCATATATCGCTCCCTCATCCTGTTTTCGTTTTGCAAGCAAAGGTCATACAACATGACAAGATAATAAGAACATTATATGTAAAGTTAGGTTCAAGCTATATTTTAAATGAAATTGTCCATATATACAGCTACCGGTAACTTAACCAGTTTACCGGAGCCGATTTGGTAATCAAAGTATACTTAAAGGTCTACGGACACCTAATGACAACATTACCATAATCACTCTAATAGGCATTTAAAATCATGAAAATAGCTGCAACTCTGATCAAAATCCATGAAAGATTGACCATTTTACAAGTCTATTCATATTTCTATAGTATTTATGAATAAACATGAGCTAAATATGCACATTGTAGATGTAAAGGGAGTGACTGCCTTGAAATGTATTGAGTGAATTTGGTGAGCTGGGCTATATTCCGTGTGTTGTATGCAGTAGATTCTTCAAGCCTATCTTCAAGGGTTACGAAGTATAAAAATACTAACCAAAATTATATATCTTTTGATTACCTGGCATTCTTTGTTGTTGTTGCTAATTCAAAGATCCGATTATAAAATCCAGCAGCACCGTGGATTGATTCCCTAATGAGAAAACTTGGGAAGCGAAGGCAGGTGAAGGGAGGGGTGGGGGTGGGGGCGAGTGGAGGAAGGGAAGGGTTTACATGCCCACTATATATATATATATATATATATATATATATATATATATATATATATATATATATATATATATATATATATATATATATATATATATGAAATTCGTCCGGTAACGAACTTAAAGACAACTTACAGGCATTCAGTATGAAAAATTTGACTTGATATCCAGCCTCTATACTTTCCTTGAGTTCATACCGTACCAATCCAAATAAAGCTGTCATTTACTGCAGATTTAGGATCAAATTAGACAATTCGGTTTTAGAGTGGGGAAAAATGGAATTCTTTTATTTATTATTTTGACAATAAATTCCATTTCTGCTTTTGCTTATGTCCAAAGTACATAGGGTAGAGTTCCTTGTTAACGCCAGTATACCGCACCAGAATATGCTAAAATTTGACCCAAATATGGTCACAGAAGTATCACCTGTCATTCAACATTTCCTGCAGGTATCCACCCGTATATTGAACAAGCATATATACAATGCAGTAAGCTACCTATAGTTAAGTTAAACGTTAACTTATCCTCATTTTTCGCTTGTGTCAGTTATCTACATTGATGATGATGTCTTTAGCATAGGCTACACAAACACACTGAACATACTAGGCTTACATACATAGAAAGGTCCAAAGGTCACATCCTTCCGCGGCAAGTTAAGTGGAATGTAACATTTTGTCCAGGAATAATAAAAATCATAATGTATGAATAATAATAATTAATGTATTTTCTATATTAAAAGAGAAGCAATATCCAAACCATCGTTATTACTCGATGTGGCAAAGAGGCGGTTATATTTGGCATGTTAATCTACATGATATCGTGGGGTTGTTTTGGTATCAATTAGATGCGTAATTTATTAACCAAATTTTTACCCCAAAGCAACTCTTTTAAAACTATAGTCTATGTAAGTTCAGTTGCAACGTTTCTTATAAAACAATGTTTCATTTATAAGTACAAAATTTATGTTTTATTTTTTTATACCGACTGCCCAAAGTGGTAAACTTTTCAAAGACTGAGTATAATGTGAAAGGACCTACAATAAACGATAATGTGTCAACACCAAGTAATATATATATTTTTTTTGGTTCAAAGAAAGATACTTGAGATGGAGTCTTGGCACGAAACTCAAACAACTTGACCTATACTCTAAAACCCCAGTCCCTTATATAATGTGATCATACATGATGGTACGGTGGCCTAATAGAGACATAGGGAAAAACAAGGGGGGTTCTCAAACCTTAAAAATATTGACTTTTTATCCCAAAATGTTGAGATAAAATGTCAAAATGTTGACTTAAAAAGTCAAAATTTTGAGAAAATAAAGTCCAATTTTGAGATGTCAGGACACTCTTTTTTCAAAACTTTCCTATGTCCCTATTAAGCCACCGTATGATGGTGTCTGCTACGTCAATTTAAATAATATCACGAGTCGTTTTGGAAACAACTACGACACACGTTCAAATCGTTATGGGTTGGTGAGCGATATATTGTCCCTCATCATATATGTATACATATCAAAGTAAGGTTACCCCGACTTTGGCGAACCATATCTATAAATGGTTTCAAAAGGGGGTAATTATTTTTAGGTAAAGATTAGTACGTAGCCTACTCGTTGGCCCGTGGTGTGTATGTAACGACATTAGTCGGAAAAGCATAAAATACATTCACAGAGATTCACTGAATACGGTAAACGTCTGATCATAGCACCATGGTGACATTGAGATTGGGGCTATAAACGTTTCCTCAAACTGCTATTAGAGAGATTTTGTTATTTTTGGTCATTGAGTGAAACCCATCATGAAAAACACTTTCACGGTTAGATCGCCGTCAGTTTTTAGTTTAGGGCTTTTTTCCATATCGATATTAATATAGTTTCCTGTGATGTGAGCGTTTATAACGCAAGATGCGTAATCGAAATTTATGTCAGTTCAGATCTTTCGTATACCGTTTCATTTCATTTGAAACAGACGATTGGAAGGAGAAAATGTAAGAATACTTTCCTTAGATTAATTATGTAGTAGACCTTTATGCGATGTGAATCAGAGGGAGGGGGGGGGGTGGGACGAAAGGGCGGGAGGACGGGAGGGGGTCAATATCCGTGAGGGGTAACGCCATTGGATTGTCAGTATATGTGGGGCATGTGGTTTTGATTTGCGGGAGAGAACCATAAATTTAGCTCAACATTTTCAACAAACTGGATCCTCTTACGTTTCCAACAAGAAAGGGGGCTTCTTAAATTTCAAACGGGAACATTGTACTAATAAAAAAGGGGATGGGTTCACTTTGAAATAAACAACAAGGGGCACTTGTAATAGATGCAAAAGGCCTGCAGTTTTGAAGTTTTTACAGAATTGTGATGGCACTTCCCCCAAGTGGACCCCTTGCTCCGACCAGGGACGTAGCCAGAAAATCGAAAGGGGAGGGGGATGGGGTGGAAGCAGAATTTTAAAAGGGGCACTTGTCACAAAGGGAGCATTATTACACTTAACGGAGCACTATGATGTAAAAAGGATTTTTTTTTTACCCAAAATGCCTCCCACGTTGCAGGAAATAATAAGTGTATTGTATTAATTAGCAGACAAACTTTTCAGGGGAAAGATTGAGAAGGTTTGCTTAGCTACCTTGAACCTGAAAAGAGGGCTTTAATTATATTTCCTGCTTTTAGTTAGATTTTATTTTTCGAGGTACTCAAAAAGGGGTCAGTGGGGGAGGGTGGTGGAGCGATCAATCCCATTGCTCCCCTCCCCCTGGTAACGTCCCTGGTTTCGACGCACCTTAATTGAACCCCCCAACCCCCCCCCCCCCAACCCGCCAAAAAACTAGAGGTATATTCTATTTTCCAGGGTATGTTGCAAAATTTACAAATTTAATTTTCTTGTTCCTTTCAAACTCTTCTCTCTTAAAATAGGGCTCTGATATAAATATGACAAAATAAAGCGATATGAATAAATATGAATAAACATATATTCACAAATTTGGTACTTGTTAAGTTCAAACCCCTTGATAGTATAGTAGGACCCTATATTACCAATTCCAAGGACAAGTACAAACATCAATTAATAGGACTAATAATCGGCAAAATAAGTTTGTTACGGAGTTCATGCATGTGACAAGTTATTAAGGATTTTTACAGGTAGGAATGATTATTTACAGTTTTTACTAAGATGCTCGCATGTTGTTCTTTGTCCAGTTTGGTCTTTTACCATTTTCTCCGGATTTCGATGACCAGTGTATATCAACTAATAAATTTCAACAAACAGGTGTATAACGGTCGCGACACCAACAAAAGCCCCCGAAAAGTCCGAGGTCTTCGTTCGTGTGACCCTTTCCAAGTACCGCGGGTATGAAACGTACTGAAGATGGTCCGCGTGAGGTCTAAGTGGAATTTGTCTGTGGCCTATAGATATTGAGAGGAACGTCCTATACTCGTAACATATATAGCTGACTGCAGCTTGATATCATTGATAATGTATGGAAATTTGATGATATTGATTTCATTAAGTCGCATTTGTAACTTCCAAAGATCTTCACTCGGGCAACTGGTATCTGTGTAAATTGACGTAACTGTAGAATAAAACTTCCTCTCCCCCCACCTCCCTCATTGCCGTTAACCTATTAATTCCCGGCATTGTAGACTTCTGTAGGTGTATAGGTGGCATAATTATTATACTAATATATTGTAGTAGGATACCGTGTCCGTCTATACACGTTTCAAGATTATTATTATTATGCTAACGTGTCGTCAGCCTGTAAGACGTGGATCCGATAAAGCCTACACAAATAAGCCTGCTCTATGGCGCTGATACCTATACACGTGTTTCGACTTACCTGTCTAGAGACCAAGCGATTCCGTACATATCAACCCTTAAAATAACAAATACAATATATCTCCATTGCTTAAATCGGAAACAATTCGAGACAAACCGACCAGGTCTGCTCCAACAGTGCATGAACGTGTATAGGTTCATGTATTGCAAGAGATTTGCTATATAGATTTCACCCCCGAATCTCTTGCACTTTTTTTTTTTTTGGCGTGTGTGTGCGTATATGTGGGTTTCCTTCACACGAATCGCTCTTGTATTACGCGTAGATTTACGTTAAGACATATACGGAGACTGATAACTATGTTTACCTGGAAGGGGAGGTGGGTCCTCCTGCGCGCAACTGTTCCTCTGTGATCCCAATAAAGTACACAAGAAGAGAGACGCCGAGAGAAGGTCCGAAAGGCTGCCGACTGTTGCCATGGTGGAGTAGTACAGGCAGACAGTAACCGGTGTTTCAGAAACGTCACCTTGTCCCGGCGGATCTTCAGCCACACGAAGCTCATTATTTTTTAACAGTTCGGTGTATAAGGTTATCGTCCAACCGCAAAAGTACATACGATCGTCAATGATACAGAAGGGGAAAAGGTACAAGGAGAGAGAGAGAGAGAAATAAAAACATAAAATAATAATTAGAGATGAAATTTTCCGCGTGGAGGTGGTGCTATCCTGGAATAGCCCTGTATTGATGGATCATAGGAAATGGGACTGTCAATGTTAGTTAAATGGTGACTTCCGGAATATGTTATAACTCGTCCAATCATTACAATAAATGGAAGAGTTGTAATCTTTCTATTGTGTATGTGTATTTACATTGCGCTATGACCTCGACTTAGCCTACCTATATACACATGCTTGGCGAGTTGTCGTAAAACGCGCTATTCAACGTTCACTGTATGGGTCTGATAAAGCAAGTATAAGCCTATAACTGCATATGCAATGTAGCCTATACCTGTAATCTAATAGGCCCACATATCTGAACTGGTGGATATCACAGTCTTGTAAATAACTTGTGTATCGGTTTATAGCATCACAAGTGGTGCTTGTGGAATGAGAAGGTGCCCCTCTGATGTTGTGCCCCCCACTTTTTGGAAGCTTCCTACCCCTGGTTTTCCTAGAATGTTTTGTGTAAATTACATCTATCAGGAACTGACCTTATGACCGGTGTGTTAGGCTTACTAGTCCAGCCACTTTTACTTTTAAGTCACAGCTCTTTCTAAAGGATCATTTTCCAATAATTCCAGTCGGTTTGAGAAATACAACCTAGACTGAGCAGAACAGTCGTTTTGCATTAGCGACCTACGGTGATATATCAAACCTGATCCATTAACAGTCAGTAGACGTATATATATAGTTCACAGAGGCAAGAAATAGTCATTGTGGTTATAATAATGTAGCATCTTGCGACGTTTATACTCTCGTATTTGTGGGTCGAAATATAACCCTCGATCAGACTTGTTGAAGTACACATATATGCATGTAGTGTGCGTCCAATTGGAATATCCCCCCCCCCCCCCTTGATGTGAGTATGAATGCGAGTACAAGGCTCGAAAATAAACGCGACTGAGTACGAGAAAGCTAGTACCAGTATGAGGACAAAACTATACCAGGGCACTACTAGTTTGTCCTTGGCTATACTTCGCGGAGTGAAATTCACTGGGTTTTGGATAGTAATTCACTTGGGTTTTGAGATATCTATATAGAAATTACACAGAACCAATAATTTGTTGTCGTGGGACTATAACTTTTTAAACGATTTACCCCGGCTATTTTTCAGTGTTACTTTTATCGTCTTAGAATTTATTGGGTTTATGACAAATGGTCATCCTAGGGGTTGAAAGGTCGCCACTATAACAAGTGATGTAGGACTTCTCAGTGTGCAAACGTAGAATTTCGTACCGGCCAGCATGCATCCATTTTTAGCGACAATATTTACGGCGGAGACGACCTGTGTGGGTTCTATATATAGATACCGAATCATTCAACTGAATTACAAGTGCCTTACCAAAATCACCCCCCCCCCCCCCCATTGGATACAGGTCTAGACATTTAATCTGTTACTTAACCCAAATATTTACCTACCTGACCACTACAAGTTTGCAGGGAAATGTGAGCGTAGAGATGAAAAAAAAACACATTCCCCGACAATGGTTAACATTTCAGGCTGAACAGATGTATGCTCTTCTAACTGTGGTAAGGTATTTCGACAGTGATCAGGAGTAGTGTTAGTTCGCACAAAGGGTTAACCATGCATTGTCGGAAAACAAACCATAACTGAACCAAAAAAATTGATGATTCTTTTGTCTTACTTTCAGATATCCTTATAGCTTCTCATGGTACTTGGATGTTAATGACCATGCATGAAAAGTGTGGATGGTGTGATAAGGGCGTCGGGAGGGTGAGGATGGGGTAGGGGGGGGGGTGGGGGGTTTGAAGGTAAAAAATGGAGGCTGTAAGTCAATGAACTCCGTGAGGTACCAATTGCACAGTGGGTACCCCCCCCCCCCCCCACAGAATAATGCAAAATATTGAAAAAGGCCTTGTTTCTTCATCTACATATATGTATTGCATCCTCAGAATATGTACACCAGACATTAGGAGAAATGAGTTTTTTTTGGGGGGGGGGCTATCAGGAATTTTCTGTGGGAAACTTTATTAAGAGGTGTTCTGTTGTCCAAATAGAGGGCGATACTCTTGCCTTTTCGACATCTACCTTCTTGAAAAACCCAGACAAGACCAGAAAGTTCAACAAGGGGTCAAGCATAATGGGACTGCACCGTTTGAAAAATTTGACCACTGTTAGCAACCTCTGAATTGACTGTCAACATATTATTTCAGGCAATAGCGATTATTAAGGATATTCATTTAGCTATCCCTATACGCGCAATACGGTCTCTAACTCGGTAGGTGGTTTCGAAAGCGAGACCTCCTCGATATGAATTATTTTAATAACAGTGAGACTTCGTTCACTCTCCAGTCGGGTGAGAAGTTGAAGCCGATGTCGCTCAAAAGGATTTTCCACGCGGGAGAAAATGCCGTGACGATGTTTCGTTTACATGAACATTTTCCATCCATTGTCAATACGAAGATATCTCCAAACATAACGCATTTTCGTCTTCAGTAACACAAACGTATCTCTCGGCCTATATCAACAGATTGAGAAACAGTGTTTATGTCATGTGTCAGCATTCTGTTTTTAATTGTTTGGTAAAGGAATTGACAGAGTATGACTGAGTATGTTGTCATACAGGGAAGCGGACGTAAGCCGTAGTGTGTGGTGGGAGGGTGGTGGTGGTTTGGGGGAGGGGGGGGGGTTGGCCTGATCGAGCTGTGCGAAGCTCCAGTGAAGGTTAGCAAAACTAAAAATAAAGCAGACCAGTAAATGAACGAGGACAGAGAAAGAGTAAAGAAGCGTTTACAAAACAACAAAAATCAAATTAGTAAACTAATAAAAACTATAGTTAGCGTCAGCCAGAGGAGTGGAGGGGGCAGTCGACTTCACTGGGAGGCTGGTACTACCATCCTCCAAGGATGTAAGCCGTAGTAGTGGTTATGCTGAGAAATGTTTAGAGAGGTATGGCTGCGAAGGGATGGGGTGGGGAGGCTGGATAGATGGAGTGAGTACTGAAAAGCCTAAACGAGTAGAAAATTTGCATTTAGCTAAGAATTTGCTTCGTCTTCAAGTTTACTTTGTTTAAGTTAGACATTTAAAACATAACTTTATGACCCGAACGCGACGGTGTTTGTGTGTTGAGGAGCCGTTCCTAAAACAAACGTGCACCCACATCGTTACAACCCCCCCCCCCCTCCCGAGGGGGCCCTCAAACATTAATACAAATATATTATAAGGGATATCCCTGTCTTCGTCCCACACCAAATATATATATATATATATATATATATATATATATATATATATATATATATATATATATATATATATATATATATATATATATATATATATATATATATATATATATATAAATATATATATATATATATAGCCAGATGAAAAGTATTCATATTTTTGGTATATACAAGATCAAATTCAAATTGACTCACCGGCTCCCGGGTAGCCAAATTTAGATTTTTCTCCTTCTAAGACAAGACACGAAGATGGAAAAATGGATCTTTCCGATTGCATTGCTCACAACGAATTTATGATGCACAGTGGACGACTTGAAGGTGTATACATTGTACATGCGAGGACAGATCTAGGCACAAACGAACAGTGAAGTAGTGTAACAAATTCTTTCCCTTTATCATGCAAATGAAATTCAAAATAAGTTTACATCGGCATGCGTAGCTGGTCATTATGATTAGGCAATCATCTGTTTCTTTGCTATGCTTGTTATTCTCGTTGGCTCATATAAAAGCAGGGAGCCTATTGTGATTAGGGGTCCTTTTCTGGGCAAGTTTTGCGTTAAGCAGACCTTTTGGCTAAGATCATGTGTAGTATCTGTTCCCTTTCGAGGGGAATCGTGATACACAACTGACGATTATCACACAGTCACAGTCTCGATGCAAGGGGAATGGGGTCGAGAGCGGATCAGTTTTTCGTGCCCAGGTTATTTCCTGGGTGACTTTTCTTAAAAAGTACTTTTTGGTGCCTCCGTATTATTTTATGGCCGGACTACGCCTTGCATCTTATTTTATACCAAAAGAAAGAAGTCCATATAAGTCTATGACAACACTTACGTATTGAGAGATGTTCCTTTATTTTTTTTTGCTCTGTGTTTGCTCCAATGGTAGAGTATAGACATGGGCCTATACGAAGGATAATATAGTGTGACGTGCAGGCCACTGTAACTTGAGACAAGATATGTCAACAAAGACAACAGACACTGTTCAATATTTGTACATTTTTATTTCGTTTCATATGCTACAAAATTGAATCGGCTGCAACCAATCTCTCTCTTTTCTCATAGTCTGCGAGCAGTTTAGAGGAGTATTGGTTCATTATCGACTAATGAAAGATGAAACATGAATAATGCAATTTGTGTTGGTGACGTCATCACTTTAGCGTGAATGATAACTCTCCAATCCTTTCAAAATTTTCAGCTACAAAAAAAAAAAAAAAAAAAAAAAGGGAAAGAAATGAATGAATCACTGTTCGTTGAAGAAAGAGTAAATTTCCCATACGTAAAGAATAATGTTTATTCTTACTGCCCGCAACGGAAACCTTGCACAGAAGAAATGGTGTACTTATCTTTTTTTTTGCTAATTACCACGTTAATTAGCCAATACAATAAGATTTTTCTTCAAATATATTATTCCTAATATTTGAGGAACATGACGAACTCTACTTTCGTAAAAGATCGCAACATTTAAAAACAAAAAGTTTTTGTAGTATATAGGATAGTATTACATATTCATATTACCATAGGTTAGGGGTAAGCAACTTCAAAGTTAATATTTGTATAATTTACACGAAAGAACGAACTGTTACAGATATTCTGGCTATTACTCAGTAATAGTTAGTATGTGCCTTTAAATATTTAGCAGGAGATACCATGTATACCAGCCTTCTCCTTAGTGTTGAAAACAATTGTTGTTATTGTCGATTGAAACTGAAATATAATCGACTGCAAACATCATGAATATGCATGAGGCATGACAACATTGATAGGAAATATTGTTGCTGAATATTCACGAGTACTAATGTTCCTATATGATCCAATACACAAACACAATCAAAATTTTACGATTCAGGCAAGTGAAGAAACTTCTTCCATTTTTTCTACAATGGAGGGTGGGGCGATGGGTGGTGAGGGGGATGCATAAGGATACTTTTTAAACGAACCTTTTAAAAACATGCAATAAGTACACACTGCTGTAATTACCTCATTACATATTAATGATACCATATGTATCCACTGCAAAACCTCCCACCAACAAGAACCCCTTCCCCCACCTGTAACAACCCCCCCCCCACCAACCGCACCCATCAAGTGTATATTCCAATTCTGAATGTTGCCTTCTGAAGATCAATTTGAATGATCGCAACATTTAGTAAGAAATCTTAACATTCGCGACCGACCTTGACCAGAGTAACAGCTGTATTGATTGATTCCAAACTCTCACATTTCAAACAGTTTTGATTTCAGTAACTTCACACTTTCTTGCAATGGAGAGTAAGTTTTAATGACTTTGTCATTTGTATGACAAGACTCTCAAAAGATTCCTAACTGCTGGTCTTGATATCAAAATAACGACAATTGTTATGATGTATACTGTCTATAAAAACACCAAAAACACAGAAAAAGTGTTAATTTGAACCGAGAAAACAAAAGTATTATTGCTTTTAAGCTGATAAATGAACATAAATGCATATTCGTTTAAAACCTTGTATTTTCTTTTAGCTTTCATATTAAAACCTTCAATAAGAGCCTGGTCAAACAGTATTGCTTAGTACAACACACCAGCATTTACAGATTACATCAGCTGAATGCCCCCCTACCCCTCCCCCACCATGAAGAGTAATTAAGTCATTTCATTTCATTTAGTTTAAAATAAATCATATCCACAAGATAAAATTTGTGAAACAAGACAGAATTTAATCTCAAGAGTTAATACTGCAAACTGCTTTTCCGTTTACCAAAATCATTTCCCCTCTTTCCACGAAAGGGTTTAAAAGCTACCGAAATGAATATTGATTTACGCCTGAAGCAGCAAACTTCCATTTCTGCGAAAGCTTGCTTGTGGCTATGTGCAACAGAGGACACATGCTTGCGCTGAACGGAATTTAAGAGCTTTGCATAATCAATCTAAAACTGTACAATGTAAAGCACAATCGTATTATTTTTTTACAAATATATATATATATAGACTTGTATTCCAGTTTAATATTCGAAGAAACATAAACAGCCTTAATAAAAATCACCCAAGAGTTTCAAATCGCACACATGGGTAAGAATCACTGTAACATTGCACAAATCCCTCTCATACACACATGCACACACACATAATTGATGTACATACCAACAGACAACTTAACATTTCACAGCTGCACATATCACACTCATACGCTCCTCCGGACAGCAATTTTTTTTTACCCTCAAATTTTTTTTAAAATACATATTTTGCTTGCTTTGGTAGAAAGAAATAAAGTAACATAAAAAGGCAAGCGAGGGAGTGGGGCGAAGAGGGGGGGGGTGGAAATGAAAGGGTGAAGAGAAATCATCATGCTTTAATTACATTCAATAAGAAACTCAATAGAAAGTTTCTGCTGCCCTTAAATGCACCCCAAAGTTAAACTTTACCATAAAGTACACAATTTATGACATACCAACCCCTGTCACATAAAAAAGAAAATGAAAAAAAAAAGAGCTTTTCAAGACTATAGGCTTCTGTTAACAAGCAAAAATTGCTTTCTTGAACAAACACTGTTCATCGCCACACTGTCTTTGGTGCTACTGTTCCCTTTCTTTAATCTCTGTTGTCCAGAGAGAGACAAGAATTATATCAACCATGAAAAGGACATGTTTATCTTTGGTTTAAGTCAAGTGTTATCGTCGCATATACATAACCACTTGTAAAAATTGAAGACCTATTTTCATGTTAATTTTTTTTTATTTTTTATTTATTTTACTATTCCAACAGGGAGCAGATCTACCTTTTATTCTTATCCATAATTCCTGATACTAGCCTCTTTATTCCACCTTCCTGTCCCCGCTGATTGAGAACACCACCATTTTCCTACGCATGATGGTGGGTTCCTGCGTCAAACCTTCCAATCAACCTCATGTGTAACCACGATACCCACGTTTGTAAGTCTGTAACCCAAGACAACTGTTGACCTCATACATGTTAAGAAGAATACAGAAATTGGTTACCCTTATGGTCCAATGTTCATTCTACTTTTAACCAAAAGGTTTCACTTAGAGACATGGTCAATTACATCAAAATTTTAAAAGCTACATTTTCTGTAGTGTCCTCAGTATGAGGTTACATAAAATGGAGCATTACAACAAACCCTGTACTGACTTTTGTGTGTAAATCAGAAAATCAATAATTTGAATGAATTAAATTGGACAAGAATGAAACAAAATTATTAAATAGCAATGAATGAAAATTCAATACACATTTCAAATCAATATTTTCATTGCCTTATTACATACTCTGTAATTGGACTGCGGTATAAAACGCAAAATAGATGTCTTACAAACTAATTTTTTGAATTAGCTCAGGCATACATTGGCTAGAATGAGATTCTAGTGACCAAAAGTAAAGCCAAGTCGTGTGCTAGCTAAATAAGCTTTCAAGCACTCTAAGTCTAAAATGTGATGGTTTTTAATCAGGGCATTCACATAACAGTTCATCCACTGGTCACCGGTTAATGATGAAATGTACGGCCCGTCCTTGCTTAGACACACAGGCAGCATCTGAAGCAATGGCGAGGGAATTACCATTACCCGAACAGAATACTCTCCCAGACTCCCACTATGCAAAAAGTGTTCAGATCTCGTGGGATAACATTTTGTACATCCATTTTTATGCCTTTATCACACTTTCAAATATTTATGGTACTCTCTCAACACAACTATGAAAATTGAGTACATTTTTATTACTTTAACAGAAAAAAACTGAAAAAGAAAAAGGGAAAAAAAAAGAAAAAAAATGCCAAATCACTTCAGCTGTACAGTCCATATAACAACACTAAAGCACCTGTTACTTTAATCTCACCAACCGATGCCGAAAAGCACCTGTCAATTAAAGCAATATGCCAGGGTAGATACCAAAAAAAAATGGAGAATAATTTCACGATCTGTTGGTTTTCTAAAGGTTCAAAAAGTGGTCACAAAGTACACTGTTTTCCATCGTTTTTATCCTAAAGGTTAGGCCTAAAACAAGAATCAGAAGTAAAATAAATTTTCCCCCTATTCTTTGGCCATAAAAATTGAAATAATATGTAAATTTCTTGGAACCTTTTAAAATGCACTTTGCATCAAACTTTTGCCCGAAGTCTGGTTTTATAGGAGTAGATGGTGGGGTTGCTGCAGTCCAAACAGTCCGAAACAACATAGTTTTTTGTCTCAAAGGCCCCACTCAAACAACCACTTCAAGAAGCTTTATAGTAAATGTTATAGGAAAGTTTACAGAGCCGAAGTTTTCCTTTCCTTTACCACCATGTTACTGGGTTATATTGTACTTTTAAACTTTTTAAAGTTAGTGAATAATTTGTTTAATATTTTAAACCTGCGAATTCTTTCCTCCTTTTCTTCATTTTATCAAAATCTTGACATGATGATGATGATTAAAATGAGAAAGAAAAACACATTGTGCCACACACAACCACACACTAGATATCTTTAACCAGTCCCTCATAAACGACTTAACTACCCTTCAGTTCAAAAAAACTAACTTCCACATTCCACCTGATGGCTATTTGAGGAGGGAAATAAAATAACTTTTCCCAAAAAGCCTTGCATCAAACAGACACAGAGCACATGACCCCCGACGACCACCGTGCAGAATCTACAGACTCAAAGAGTTTAAAAATAAATCCCTTATGTCTTTGTGTTTTATCAAACTTTATGCTGTACTAGTAGAGTATGATGAATGTAGTAATTTAAACCAAAAACTGAAAAATCTTTTATGTTTTAAAGGTCACCGCAATACTACCCGACAATTTGCTAGAGGTCAAATCTCCAACTACTGTCAATTATAAAAACATGTCCTGTGGCTGAGATATTCATTAAATATTATCAAATTTAAACAATCCTACAAATAAACTATACCAGAATGATTTCTTACACAAGAATTGAAACATTAATTTATTGCCCGTGAACAGACTCTGAAATTCTTTGGAGGCAGCCGGGACCATGATACATAAGGGCACCGTCTAGTATACACTCTGCCTCGGTGACTAGATATCCAGATGTTGATATCAAGACTGCCAAACTGGCGGACAAGCGGAACGAATTGTTTCTAGATGCGTCTTTCTGACAATTCAAACAAGCTGAAAAGGTCAACCAGCTCATTATTTGAGAATTGAAAGAAACGATTTCAGCGTAACCGTATGTGTTTATTAACAGAACAGACGGGATCTCCATTGGGTCATCCTGATTACACTGGAAAAGGCCAGACATCATTTCTGGAGTTTTGTTCATTTCGAAAATATTATAGAGCAGATGTGTCACCAAGTTTGGATTTACAATGATTGCAATTTCTCTTGGGTACACCTTAACAGTTCTTTCAGTATATCATGTGGCACATATCCCTGATTTCAGAGGGCTGCTACTTTTGCTGGACAATTCAGTTTCAACACTTGTCACCAAAATATTGATAATTTATGATCATGGTTAGTGTTTGCAGAACGAGGCAGAGGATATGTAATTGTAGTGGACGCTTGACACCATGGAGGTGCTAACAAGAACATAGCAGGTGGGGAAAGGGAGGGGGGTGGGGTGCAGAGGTGTTGGGTTTTTGTAAGGCATCAACAGAGATCAACTATAGAAATTAATATTGCTTAAAAATGAAGAAATGGTTCTTAAAATGGTTAAAACAGATTCCTAAAAATTGTTAAAATTGTCCAAGAATGACATCACCATCAAGTCCCATGGGACTTTCTGATAATTAAGAGACGCACACTGCATTAAAATAATTCTTATTATTTATAACTAATATTTTTTAAAACCAGTGAAGGAATCAACTGTTAAACCGTCCTGCTTGAGAATAAACAATTTTTTAGATGATGTAAATATTGATTAGTTTTTAGGGGTGGGCAGACCCAGGGTATGAATATGCATATCATGTGGATGCCAGTTTAAACCAACGTTTCCACAATAAACTATACACATGTTCCATTGCATCTGACAGTAGGCTTAACTCTATACATTTAGAAAATACTTCACTCGAATGAAGTTTTGAGAAATGCAAGCGAGTTGTGACAAAATGGAAACAACAACTCTTTATTAGGTGGAACATTCCGATTCTTTCAAATCTTTTTCGACGGCAAACAATTTCTCTTTATCATCCCTAGTTTTAAGTATTTTTTGCTATCAACCTCTCTTTTCTTTCCTTTTTTTTGAAATGTTTCCTTTTTTACACCGCAGACCATTTTCGACTGACCCGAGCCATTCCGTAAATAAAAAGCAAAGCGAAGAATTGTTGAAGCGGCTTTCTTTTTTAAAGCTATCGAGCGAATAAAGGCGTGAAAAATATCGACAAAAAGCCTTGGAGACATCAAGACACCACAATGGCATAATAAAGCACCATGTTAAAATTGAGACACACACACAAACACACGATTTAAAATAGTTAATAGGCAAAAGAGGCCCATAAAATGGTTATTGGACAGGTCCCACTAATTACTGGGTAATTAATATCCTGTCATCCTTTGCTTTTAATCAAGTATTATGATGCGTGATGACATCTTGATATGCACCCCCTGCAAAATTAATCAAATTCTTCGATATTTAAAATACCGGGGGTTGTATGTAACATACAGGTCTACTGTAATCACAGACCAGAGTGAGATTTTCTCGACGTTGAAGTTGTCCTCCAGGAGAGGTAGTTTCAGAAAGTTAAAAAGACATAAATTAAATCCATCAAAAAGTGTCTAAACTGCGATTTTGTTCTTTTTCAATACTTGATTTTGCTGCTTATACCAGTGATGTTGTTCTGAAACACAACCCCGACCTGGTTGGTAGGAAGGGACAATATGAGACTGGACCTGATGGCACATGGGTATCCTTCAAACTACCCTCTTGGGTTACAACAATGCGCCTGGCTTATGAATGGCACTGAGACCCCTACTCTGTCCAGATATGACCGACATCGGGCTTGTCCCTGAAAAGAGATTTAAACCCTGCCCGGAAGGAGTACTGGATGTAGCTGTGTTTCCGCCGGACGATGTAGAAGTAGTGGTCATGTGTCTATAAGTCGAGGAGGGTCCTGTGAGGTTGTTCAGGTCCCCCAACCCCATGGACCTCGACGACGACGACGTCATGGTGGTCATGCCCCCACCTCTGGAATAAGAGGCCTGTGATGGCACTGACATACTCGGCGTGGTCATGCTAGAGAAAGTCGTGATTCCGCCCGAGCTTGCCCCGGGACGGGCGTGTGTCGGACTGCTGTATATCCCCGTGGCCATGCTGTACCCTAAATTCCTCGTAGCAGGCATGACGGCCAGAGAGGGCAGCAGCTGCAAAGCCTTGGTCACTCCTTGGTCTCTTGTGGCTCTGATGTTCTTCACCTTCTCCAAGAGTCTCTGTTTCGTGGCTTGATCCATGATCTTAATCTTCCCCTGTTGGGACGACACGGGCGAGGCGTTCCTGGAGAAGATTCCTCCTGTGACCTGGTGTACGCCCTTTGGTGCGGGCACTGGGTTCTCCGCTTTCTTCTCGTTATCTTGACTGGCCGTGAGGAGGTTTAGACCCTCTGTGTACTTCTTCATGACGGGACCACCGGTTATCTCTGATTTGGTCTTCACTGCGACGTTGTCGCTGGTGTTCCGCTCGTTGAGTACTTGAGCGATCCCGAGTGACGTGCTGAAAGTACGGGTAGCCGCGGATCGTTGGGGGTGCGACGTCTGATGCTGGAAGGGACTCATCACGCTTGACCTAGTACTGAAACAGATCAAGGAAAGTAAGGTAAGACCAAACTGTCATCACCAAGACGATCAATCCAAAGAGAAAAGTCAAGCGGTATTGGGGATGAGAGAGGGAGCCAGAGAGAGAGAGAAAAAGAAAGAAGGGTTCTGCAAAGGAATATGGGTGGGGATGGGGTTCATACAAAAGAGATGTAAGGAAGGACTAGAAGATATCTCAGAAAAATTTATTTAAGTATTCATGTTTAACTTTTCAATAAGAAAAAGTATAACAGTTTAAAAACAGCCCAGTATTCCTAATAGTTAGATCAAATCATTTCACCACTGATGGTTTGTAATATGCTGCTTATATTAAGGTGGGGGAGGGCAGTGGAGGCCAGGGAAGGGTAGGGGAACAGGGGAGGTGAGTGAGAGACTGTTGTTTCAAAATTTTCAAGTCAAGTTCCCCTTCAAGAGTACCCACTCTGCCAGCCTCCAGACCCTCCCCCTCTGTAATACATTAGCCTGGTATTTACATATCATTTACATATCACAAACTTACGTAGATGATAGCGCAGGCTCCAGAAGACCAATGTTACAATTGGTGAAGGTATAAGTGGAGCTGGTATTAGCATGGCACTTGCTAGGCATAGTTTGAGCTGTAAGAAAGGATAGAGGGACACTTAAATTAACCACACTGTGTTCTTATTCCCATGAAGGATCCTCATGCTAGACATATCACCATCAAATATATATATATAGCGTCCATAGCCTAGTGGTTAGGGTGTCCGCATACCGAAAAAACCGGTGGAAGCTGGAGGTTTTTTCACTGTTCTGGATTTTTCAACTCACTACCATTTCAAATTGACAGTTTCTTGAATTGGAGTCATGATCAATATCTCAAACTGCATTACTTTTCAAATTTCAATGGCAGCATTTACTCAGACTAAGCCTATCTCACATCCCTAGTAGAGGTACCAAGCCCTAGCCTTAGGTTTGCTACTACATAATCTCTCTGGCTGAAGTTGAAAATACTACAAAGAGGAGGGACTTATTTATCCTATTTCATATCCCAGAATGCTATGCAGTATGGGCAAATGGCCTCCCACAATTGAATATATGTTTAGTGGACTTTGTTCACTGAAGCATACTACTTGCAGTACTTGACATAAAATCCATAAACCGACATAAAATCCACGAAAACCGAGACGTTTGCTCCACAAAATGTGAACACTAAATTTTTCCCTGAGAGTTACAGTAGTATAGATGCATTACAATGTGTACTTGATCCTTTCTATGTACAATGAACTGCTTTGTAACATTTTCAAACAAGAAAGAAATTATTACTTAAACGACCATAAAATAAAAAAACCGTCTTGCTCTGGTAGGAACTTCAACATTATTGTGCAATTATATGAATGCAAATGGAACTGCTACTTAAAAGTTTTGGTCACGTTGAAATAATTTGACCGATTACATGTATTGCCACAGAATCAGAATGTCACAACGGCAGAATTTGACTTGATACTCTCTGTGAAAGACTTTCTCATCAGAGGTATACCATCGTTGCAGAGGTCAAGGGTCAAATATATTTGCTGTCCTATATTTGAACATCACAGGAGCCAATGCAGACTTATTAAAATATCTTCCTCCTCCCCCCCGTCCCCCCCCCCATCCTACTAAAAGGAAAAGAAAACAAAATAGACATTTTGACATAACTTTACTCACAATAACCATTTAGATTCATGTATAGGTTCATGCATAAAATACTTTCGTTTCTTATCCCTTCGATTAATAATTTTTTTTTCAAAGACTGACTGGATCTCAACTCACCGACGACCTGGCCGTCATCTTCAATGTCATCCAGACTGTACATCTCGCTCCTGTCAATCTCTCGGAAGCCCTTCACCATCACCCCCGGTCTCTGATCCAGCATGCTTGCCATGTGCGGTTGGGCCAACCGCTGCCAATGGTGTAAAGTGAGTGATCCTGGAACAGAATAAAAGAGCAAAAACGATTTCCGTCAGACTTGGGATGATCATGTCGTCTCTAACCCAAAGACGGAAAAATTTTCCAAAAATTTTGAAACTTTGAAGACTGGAATATCTCCCGAAAGTTTTGTAAAAAAATGGGAGTATGACTGCTAAAATATATCACAGGATATTTTCCTACAAAAACGCACCTTCCATGGGCTTCACTATCTGTAACTTCTCGGGCATGAATGATCGGTAACCGCCGTGGAAGCCCCCCGTGGACATTCCCGAGAGGCTGGACAGGAAGCTGTCCGGTGTGGGACACGTGGGAGTACCGACTTCGGATGAATCCGTCGGATGCTCAGCGTGGTACTTCCGTTCGGCCTCGACGTTCTGCTTCCTCAGCTCCAGCCTCCGTAAGGCCGTCTCGAGATCGTTCGATCCGGGGATACCTACTTTGGTGCTTCCTTTAACGGACCTGTGGAAACGATTTAACCAGCAAATAAATGTAAAAGCTACGTAAGCGGTTGATACAGCTCGGGCAAAAAATAAATCAAAATAAAACAGTTGGGTGGGATACAATACTTGCAGCCACCTCCTCTGTCATGCAATTGCTGAGATATGACTTATTTTCTAAAATCCATGCAGATGAAATTTTCTCTTTTGTTTCTAGCTTTGCTTTGTGGTAATTGAAGATGACTATTTCAATTTCATTTCAGCTCTTTCAAAGGCTGTATGAAGAAAAAATGAGCCAGAAATTTCTCCCTTGAATATACACCTTCCCCTAGTTTTACCCTTGGTGCCTGTTTTTATAATTTTTCCAAATCAAACCTTCTCTTGGTTTTTAAAATCAAAGTATCATATCTGAATTCCTCTCTAGAGCTTTCAAAGGTTATATTACTGTAAATGAGCCGGGAAATTTCTACTTTTCATGTAACACCTTTCCCCAATTCAGCAACAACTTGGCTTAGATACTAGGAGCACAACATCAAACCTTTTCAACATCAAGATCAAAACTATAACTTGGTCCCCTTTTCATTTTCTTATTATTGTCTATTTCATACAATTTCTACTTTTCAGGTTTTAACGCAGTAACACTTCTTTAGATTTCATGAGCACAACGTCAAACCTTACACTATTCTTTGTTTCTTTTTCGGATTTATATTTCTTTTTTATCATAACAACTTTGAAGACTGATATTTTCGTTTAAATTTCGCTTTATTTTGTTACCCGTCTGTGAAAAATTGATGAGGGTTATTTACATACTGCAGTAAGCACCCAATTTTCTAATTATACTCACCTTACTATCAAAGATATATCCTATATAAAGAGGACACACTTCCTACACACATAACATTCCCAAAGAGAAGCACATACCTTGGGTACCTGTGGGCTACAGCAATATCTTTAACCAAAGTAAAAGTTTGCATTTATGCAAATCCCTCCCTTTCGCATTCTCAAACCCTCTTCCTTCCTTCCTTCCTTCCTTCCTCCCTCCCCCACCCACCCCCCTAATGGACAGACACTAACGGCAGTTTGACTTACCCAGCCATGCTATCTGTGCTGAACGGCATCCCTCCCTCGCTCCCTCCCTCCCCCACCCTCCCCCAATGGACAGTTTGACTTACCCAGCCATGCTATCAGTGTCGTTATCCCCCTCGTACAGCTCGCTGTACGGCGTCCCAGGAATGGACATCACAGAACTAGAGGGCGATACTCTGGCACTGGTAAATTCCTCGCTGTAACCTGGTCCAAAGCTGTTGAAGGATCTCTTGTTCACCGCTTTCACCGTCTTCATCACGCTCCTGTTGTAATTTCTGTCAAAATTTACGGATATATTTGTCTTTCTGACAGAATCGTTTTCAGAGCTGTGTATTTCCACAGTAAGACATTTAGATATTTTTATATCCAGGACAATGTTTTTCTCACTAATCAATTTTTTTTTCAATTTGCTACATGTTTTTTGTATTATTTCTCTACCCCCTTTTTGTTTTTAATTTTGACAATGACATTTTAAACTTGGAAATGTACTTTGCAGTTGATACAAGACTCCAACTGCTTGAATTACTTTGATTGTCACTGAATATACTGCTAAGAAAATAATAAAACATTACATCCAATTTTTGTCATAGAACCAGGCAGCTCATGCTTCTATCGAAAAAGGTTTAGGTGAAGGGGAAACACCCAGCAATTTCAACTACAATTTTAATTTACCGACTTACATTTAAATCGACCTTCCTCATTGCATCACTCTTCTGACCTGGGGTGGGGGTGGGTTGGGCAGGTTCATAGTAACTACAGTAAAAGGAGGAGAGAGCACCTACAAAGAGGGCGGGTGTGGACTTACTTTTTGCCTAGTTTGGTTAGCTGGGGATCGCCTCCGAGCTCTTGTTCGACCGAATCGACTAATTCTGCAGCCAATGAGTCCTGTGAACAGTAAATTTTTATTACAAGTAAGACATACATAAGCTAAGAAGTTGAACAGACCAAAGTTAACTAAATACAAAAATTGTTTTACAGACAAACAAATTTCACAGCATTTCTGGGTGATTTTTTTCATTCATTCATTCATTCAGTAATTATTTCCAGCAAGCAAAAACTTTTCCAGAATGATAAAAGATCAGAGACTAGTGTGTACATATATACAAGTGCTATTTACATTTTTATGTGCTATTGTTATTGTATTGTACCTTCATTACCTGGACAACGATGAAACAGAAGTAAGATACTTCTCACGATAAATACGATATAAGTACAATACTTCTCTCGAGAAAATCCTTTTCTGCCATAGACGCTCTCTCAATAATTCTCAGGTTTAAGACTATACCATACACACATCAAGAAAATGTGGTACACTGGCAAACAACTACAACAACATGAGATCAATGGGGGAAAAATAGAACGAAGAGGTCACAATTTGATTTTCTATCACCGAGTAAATAAAGTCTAGTTATTTATAGAGATCCATTTGTCACAAAATAAAAAATGCAAAGCAATTAACCAGATAATTCGTGTGTGTTGTAGTCTCGTAGACTACAGACGGTTGTCGCTGGTAAAGGAAACAAGTCATTAATATTATTAAATATCCCCCAGATAAACATTCTGTGAATCTCCTCCGAGTCAATATAGTTTAAGTATGTTGATACCATCTGTTTTTCAAACAACATTACACATGAAAATATTGACTGTAAGAGCCATCTGAATGTTATGTCAATAATATGGAAAATTTATGGAAATATAAAGTTTGTGTTCAAATACAGCTCTATCTTGATCATTTCGAGTGGATATTTTTAACTTTTGTCACGTTAGTAATCGACCTGAGAGATTATCAGGGAGATTAGAGTCTTGAAGGAGTTGAAGTTATCATCAACACACAGACCATCGTGAAGTACTAAACAGTAATTAATCACTGATCTTATCCATGTTGTGCTTAATAACCAGAGTGCAGTAGGTGTGTAAGGATATGTAAGGGATTCCCCCTCACCCCTGCTCTTGTATGTTGTATTTGCTGCATGCACTGAACGACTGGCTAGACAAAACGCTTCCAGAGATGTACTCTTGTATTAGCGTTGATGTGTGAAATCCCAGGTGACATTAGTACACAAACAACCACAATCCCAGACCTGTGACATTAGTACACACAATGCTAATCTCATTCATGTATTGATCCAGTCATCCAATACCTTCAGCTGTTTACAATCCTCATCACAGACCGATCACATTCGATGCAGTAAAAACCATTAGTTCACTAACAACCACAATCCCAGACCTGTGACATTAGTACACAAAATGCTAGGCTCATTTCATGTATTGATCCAGTCATCCAATACCTGCAGCTGTTTACAATCCTTATCACCGACGATCACATTCGATGCAGTAAAAACCGAACAAGGACCGATCTATCGCTTGGCAGTACGCCAAGTTTACGTCGTTCACGAGACTAATCAATCACACTCCTACTTCTGCGGAGCACAGGTTGGGACTTTCTCGATAAACATTTTCTGGAGATAACATCCAGGTTACAGCCAGAGAGCGGTACGATGGTACGATACTCTACTTTAACTGCAATCAAGAGTCAAAGTTCGAAGAGGGCAGTGTAAACATCCTTCAATGTTTGGTCTGCAATAATCATACATTCGACTTAACTGTACAGAAATGCTGGTGGCATTGAGGAAGTGATGTTTAATAGTTAGGTTAGGGGTGGGGTGGGGTTGCTTTTACAATCAGGTGCTGGTATTAAGGCAGTCATTTTTAATAGTTGGGTTGCAAAATTGTTTTTCATTCCGATCACCCTCACATAGAGTATGTAATATTCACACATAGTTTTGGATAACCCTAAATCTACCTAACAGATCTATGATGCTATCATTTTACTTGCTTCTGATCACAAAGTGTTTGTAAAAAAAAAAAAGGTTGATATCTAATATAGATAAAGTAAGTATCATAGGCCCAATTTTTTGGATGTCCTGTCCTATCCTCCCATTATGAAAAAGTCAACACAATATTCAGCTTTATGAATCAAAGCACTGATTTTCTTGATGTCCTGCCCTAATGTCCCATTATGAAAAAGCTACAACTTTAAGAATCAAACTATCAAAGCCCCAAATTGTTTGGTGTCCAGTGCTACTGTACCATCCCACAATGACCAAGCCAACGCAATACACAGCTCTAAGAAATAAAGCCCTGGACAATGACAACATTAGGATTTCCCAAAAGGAAGAAACCTAAATCAAGCGATCATTTATATCAAATTTAATTGATCATTTTCTTAGGCTTGCGTTGCTTTGTTCCTTTTGAGTTTGATATAAAAGCATATTAATTCACCTTTCATAATCTAAACACGCAGATATGAGAACGTTGATAAATGCTATCCTTATCGACAGCTATCTATTCTAAAGATAAAAATTGTAATTATTTGACTAGAGGGGCATCTAAATCATTTCATGTGTCTGCTTATCTTTCCGATTCAAGATATGTTGATATTTTGAGAATATTATGGCTGTTGATAAGTGCTATCTTTATTAAGAGCTATCTATTTTTAAAGATAAAAAAAATTCCATTTAACTAGAGCGAGATCTAATTCATCAGAGGTTTCATGTATTTGATTATCTTTCCGATTCAAGATATCTTGAGATTATTATGACTATATGATGAATATCCACCCTAACCTCGACAAACAGGAATATGGCTCGAAAACCTTTTACGTGGTTCAATCATGACTTGAATGAAAACAGACTTTTGAGGTTACAGCCAAATGGTCACAACTTTTGTTACAAATGAAGATCATTCAAGATGAAAAATAATCCATACGAAACAAAAAATCCAATTCGACATTTTGGTTGGTAAAGAGGGGGGGGGGGAGGGAGGGAGGGAGGGAGAGTAGACAGGGGGAAGCATCTCACTGGTGTATCGGGCATGGGTAGAGGGGAGATTACCAGACAGATCCATGTAGACACAGTGGATTAAGAGTGTATCGGTTGTGAGGAGACAGGTATGTGAGACACAATGTAAATATGTTACATTTTTAATATTTCGTTTTGGTAAACTTCCTAATTCGACAATACCAAACACACCAAAGAAGATGCAAATGTAAACGCTACTCACTGCCGAAAGTAAGATATTACCACACAATTGTTGATTATTGATTAATTAGATATTAATTATCATAGGCATAACTAGAGTGTCTTTACAAAAGATAGGGTAAGAGTGTGTACAAACACCATGTAGAATATTTGTGACCCCATATCGTGCATTAAGCAAACTATCGTCTCAAGACGTGCGGAATCGATCCGGAACTTAGTGCTCAGTTCACAGAAAGACACTCCAAGAACAACATTGTTATCATTGCAGGAAGCACGTATGCATTATTTAGATAGTGTTATCTTTCCAAGACTTGTTTTCAGCCGCATCTGTCCGTGAAGGTTGCTACATTACAATAGTACAGCACCAATCACGTGAACACATCCAAAGAGTCTAATCGCTCGTAGACTTACAATCTGTCTGGCAGGATTGTGAATTTGTAAACTTTCTTCGTCTCCTACTGAATAGTTTTGCAAATCTGGAGATGACTTTTAATATGGGAATGAAGAAAATGTCCATCCAAGAAAAAAACAGAAGAAAAACTCTCAATAAATGGAACAAGATGGTCTTTTTGACTTGACTTCAAAAACTTCATTGCATTAATTGATAAAGGATGGTACTGTGTTCACAAAAGGAGGAAGTGGGGGGATCCAACGTGGGTCAAGGGGGGGGCAGTGCTAAAATGTTACCGATTTTCCTGGCTATGTGGATTGGATTGAATTGATGCGAAGAGATGAAAGAAGTATATCCTTCTTCAGCGTAATGATTACGAACGTTTTAAACCAGTAACATCTTAACATAGTTGTGGTTGCTTAGTTCTTCTTCAGTAATCTTTACATGTATATATTCTCACTAGTGAATTTGTGAAGCCATCTAGCTGCAAATTTTTGACAAAAATTACTCCCTGGAACTCAATTATGGCCACAAAATAAACAAACTTTAACACTAGAAACGTGTCATCTGAGACCACAGTCTATTTCAGACCAAAAAAATTCAGCATTCCAACAAGTCCCTTGAGCGGATGTCACGTAGCATTCCGAAAACCTCGAGCGGGCAACGAACACGATTGCAAAGTCTTGCACGATGACAATTTCTGTAAACTTACCGGAGCGTAACAACCGAAGCATTTCAAGCAATTTCGAGACACTTTTGAAATCATTTTAGAGATTATCCGATAATAGATCAGCAGATGCCTGGAGGAATTTTAAATTATGAAAAATTAAGGTGATTTGAATAGAAACAAGATGTTTTAGAGCAATCTCTTGGATCTGAATATCCATAAGTGGGGTTAATAAGGAGCATTGGTACTGTGTGACTATGTAACATGGAGATACCCTGGAATGTTTTTTTATACCTCAGGTTTTGATGAAATTTTATGGAATCGGCAAGCGGGTGATCAATCCGTTGCTTGTTGCTATGGAGACGTTATTATATGGATGTATCGAAGAGGTTATACATGTGTGTACGGTTGAAGTTGAAAAACACTTTGCTACTATAAGTAACACAATAAATGTTGAAAAACACTCGGCTACTATAAGTAACGCCATAAATCAACAAACAAAAACCGACAACGTGAAAACCACGATAACCGCGGCTCCCTCATTAAACGTTAAACGGAAGCAGGGTGGTAATACGTACCGCTGGAAAGACAGGGAGCGGGTTCAGTACGTTCATGGAGCCCAGTCCACCGATGGATGGGATGGACTCTTGTCTCTTCTGTCTGCTCAGGGCCTGTGCTTCATGCAGCATATCCATGCATTCTTGGTACTTCTCTTGCAATTCCAGGAGCTGAAAAATGAGAAAAAATGGATACATTTCATCAAAAAAAGCCCACAAAAGGCTGACACTATTTACTTCTACTAACCAACAACCTTCACTCTGTGATTGGCCTTACATTGAATAAACATTTATGGAAAAGAAAACATGTTCGCTGTGTATCAAAACCGCAAACCAACCGATAACATGCCCATAGGAATATTTTTTCAATTTTTTTGGTGTCCATTAACGACCGACATGACTGAAATTTCCATCACATACTCGTCCGTTCCTTACATTTTATACGGATGTCTGCAGTTTCAAACAAAAAGGACCTTGTCAATCTCAGTAATTGAATATACTTGAAATTTTGTAATTTCATACTATTTTTATATGGCTATATATGCAACCTTGAGTAAAGATCAGAGTTTTGAAGACATCTTAAGATTGCGTACCTCGCCAGTGAGTTCCCTCTGGGCTTCCTTCGATGCCTGGCGGTCTTGGGTGAGTTCTTCGTTTTCGATAGACATCTGCAAAACCAGAAAATATTTACAGGATGACATCATACAGGGTTTTTCAACACCTAACAATCAGAAAACCAATTAATTTTGAAAGCAACTTTGTCATAGTCAGTTTGGCGGAAGTCGTAAATCATGGGAAAGACAAAATCACATATATCAAGTCCATCGTCAAAGTATATCGTCAAAAAGAAAGAAAAAAAAAATTAAGCATAAATTTCCACATGAAACAATAAAACCTTTGCACTAAATTTTGTGGGACACAAAAAATTTCTATATATTACACTGGTAGGTTGGTAATGAGTAGCTCAGTTAAATTGATAACCACAAAAAAAATTAATTTGATCGAGTGGAATCCACTTTCTTGGAAATATTACATGGATTGTGTAGAACGTTGCAGTTTATGGAATCCAACGCAAGTCCAACATCAAACTATTTCTCTCAGATCTACAAACTCATTCTCCCCGTCGACCCCCCCACCTCACCCCGCCCCCCACAATAGAGCTGTGATGTGATTGACCTACCCTTTTGACCTTCTGTTGCACATCCACAAGCTGTGCCAGGAGTGAAGTCACCTCCTCCTGGAGGCGAAAGTTCTCCTCAAGTCGTTTGGTAAGTTCCTCTGTCATTACCTCGACCTTTGTCTTAGAACTCCCTGTAAGAAGGATATAAATTGCTCAAAAACTCACTGATTTTTCCATTCAGTTTTGACTTCTGTTTTGTGGCTGTTATAGTTTGTTGTCTTTTGGTCATTTGGTTGGGGGTATTTGCATATGTAGGGATGTGCTCAGGAATATTTGAGTGCCGGGCAGATTGTGCAGTAGTGTGATCCACACCCTGGGAGAGGGATCTCATGGGTGGGGTATCCCCTCCCCACTGGACAAATTTTGCACCTGAAGTATGCTTAGGTGGTGCTATTTTTCCTATTCTGTGCCATGTATTCTCCCATATTTTGGTATCGGTAAAATTTGTTAAATTATCATCAAAAATGTGCCGGACGGGAATGTTTAAAATACTGTTTGTGCTGGGCTGCATTCAGAACTGCTGGGCGCAGCCGCCCGGTGCCACCCAGTGTGAGCACATCCCTGCACATGGCACTGCTCATCATCTCTTCTCTCCACAAATGTACCACAAACTTCAACATCTGGCTCTTCACCCCTTTTTTTCTCATTCTTTCCAAAAAGTTGTCATTCCAAACTCCACCCCCTATTTCTTTTTGGAGCACTTTTCTGGTAACATTTTGTGAACTGATATGATAAGATAGAAGTAACTTTGTGGATATGGGTATGATCATAACACAGGCCAAGAAATATTCTACTTTCCAAAGAGAATTTGTCAAGTATTCAAACGTGAGAGAGATTTACAAAATCTACTGTATTGCAGGCCGAGTCTTCGCCAAACTAATAACGATAACCGCAAAATGTCGTTTTCTTTCGAGTATTTCTGCCGCGCCCCTCAAAATTTTGATTAACTTGACAAACATGGTAACACTGAGAACTTTGAAAATTTGATGTCTTTTCGAGAACTGTCAAGCACAATGACCAATTCAACCATATAAAGACACTCGAAGATCATATACCTATATAGAATGAGGATTGGAAACTCCAGCTAGTGACCACAGAAGGGCATTGCTGGAAAGTCAGGTGAATGCTAGGACATGGTGGTCAGGGGGAGCAAAATAGTATTGAGGTTGACATTAATGTGAAGGGAGCCAAATGAAGTAATTGCCTCATTTCCTCCTCACGTTCGCTGTCCTGTTCAAGCTACCCTCTAGAGCGTTTTTCACATTCAGAATGAATGCATCAAATTTTCGTCACCAAGATTCCCTATTTAAACCGAGAAGGGGCACTACAAATTTTACGGGCTTTCGTTGACATGAGATGGGGGAATCGCAGTCGTTGCGAGGAGACAGGTGAGCGACGTAATCCCTGCGAATGATTAGCTTAAACGTCCAGACTTACCGAGCTGATTCAGGCAGTCCTGCATCAGTTGTTCCTCTTTCTCTTCCATGGAGTCCGTGGTCTCTCTCAAATCCACCATGTCGTACCTCATCTTCAGGTTTTCGTCTTCCAGCGTACGGACTTTCTTTTGTAGCAGCTCCACCCGCTGGGTGAACTGGCCCGGTTTCTTGTCCCTGTTTTTATGGGACAAAATTAAGTGAATAAACATGAAAATTGAACTAGGATGAAGATTCATGCTTTATGAGCATAGACCTCTGGGAGACTGGGTGTGGAAGAAGAAGCTAAATTGACCGTAAAGTACACAGGTCAGGATAATTGCTTGCTGCGTTCGGTTCATTTCGACAGCACGATACTGGTTGACGATTTATAGTTTGACTCAAAATTTACAGTTGGCAAAACATAACCACGGATACAGTTGCTCCCCCTCCTCTCCCCATCCCCCACCCCCCAAAGAAAAGACCTAGATAACTGTGCATGAAACAACGACTTGGTTATTACAAACTATAGTCATGAATATCACGGATTGGTCATTTTGGGTTTTGGTTTCGCATTAGGTTTCGCATTACTCAATGTTGAAAGACCACAATCATCTATTAAAGTTGCAAACTTTTCATTTGTACATTTCCACAGAAATGATAAATAATTTGTTACTCCATGTAATGTTACACTACACAAATGACTGTTCAGTTCCACGGTTGGAAAGGGGTGCGAGGGGGAAGGAGGTAAGAATAACTTTTCTTTCTTACGTGGGAGAAACAGTGCCAAATGAAACAAAGATAGCAAGCAGAGATTTAAGAAAAAAAGGGGGGGGGCCACATGCTAGGTAAAACAAGGGATCATTTTGAACACCATGGTTGCAGAGAGGGACTCAGCGGGTGAGAACTTACTGTGGAATATCATCATCTGAGTCGCTGTAGCCAGGATCATCCGTGTAAATCTTGAGGAGATTAGACTTGAGTTTGAGATCGTGTTGAAGTTGCGTGTTCTGTGTTTTGAGGTAAATGAACACGATACGGTAGTAAATACAATACTCTCCATCAGATGGATCATGAAATATGTCACATAACGAGTCATTTAAACCATCAAGAGTCTCGTTTCTTAATACAGAGCATCGACACTGTATCGTCTATCTACACCAATCACACCATCTAATGCAGAGGTTATGGCACCTGGAGCCTGGCCTACTTTTGCATATCAGAAACATGATCATAAGAAATTGTCAATATTTCCTGATGTTACATCAGCAGCTACAGTATAAATACACAAAGCTCTGTGTGAGACCAAATTAAAAATAACAAAAATTACCAAATTAAAAATGACAAGGATTTTGGTGCCCAGAACATTGCTCAATTAATTGAGTGACTTTATGTGCATTGGAATGAGGTGTAACAGAAGTCTTAAACACCACCATCGATCCCAGAAAATACACACACAGCTTGCTACCGTTGGTAATTAGACACTATTGTACAGTCAGTACATACAGCCGCGGTCAATACCCACAGCACAGTATACAAACTATACAGCGATGGACATCTCAGGATCATCTAAAGATAACAATTAAGGTATCACGTTGCATTACTGTCTGCATTTTGTAGCGATACGAACAACACACTTGCAAGCAACAGAAAGTTAACTTTTTCAGATGGCCACACACGGTTTGGGCCGAGTCTTCAATGCCTTTAACCTTGCTGGTATTGAAAAGATTAATAACTGTTCTCTCACCTGGTCATCTATAACAGTGAGTTGTTCTTCCAAGGTATCGATCCTGTCGCTCAGTTTCTTGTTCTGTTCCAGGAGGGTCTGTCCGATTTTGGCCGCGAGTTCTAGATCCTTCTCTTTCTGGAAGATTGAAAAGACATTTCTGACGTCAATCCACAAATTTTAATTCTGTCATGGCTGCCTTGTCCTGAGTTGGTCAAACAACAGAGTCGCACCACAGAGTGCAAGGTACAGTATGTGACAGAAGAGGTGGGGGCTGTGTGCTTTTCAAGCAGACCTCATTATTACCAGGCCCAGCGGGAGGTGGGGGGTTGGGAGGTGTTTGGATGCTTGTTTATGTTACTTCAAGATATAGCACGCCATTGTCCCACAGTAGTTTTGCAAATAAGCAATGTAATCCTTGCAACATCTCCAATAATCACAAAAAACTGAAATTAATATTTCGTGCCAGAATTCCTACAGTATATTTCTTCCAATAATAAAAAAAACTGAAATTAATATTTCAGGCCAGAATTCCTACAGTATATTTCTCCAATAATCACAAAAACTGAAATTAATCTTTTGTGCCAGAATTCCTGCAGTATATTTCTGTGTATTTGGCTATCCAACCTGCGGGACAAAAGTTACACGGTGCTGGGAGTTGATCAGTTATTTTCAGAAGGCTTTTGTGATGGTGACTTTGTGATGTCATTGGGAAATATTCATATGCCCCAGGGTGTAGTTCCTAAACATTGCTGACACTGCAGTTGAGTTTTACAGGGGAACCCAACCAGCCTTATCTTTGGAAAACACTTTTGGACAGAGGTGCAATCAGGACATCTCTCCCTCTCTTTACTAATTGTGACTGGTGACTATAATAAGCTTTTAAATACAAGCAATGTTTTTACACTGTAATGAACTGCCACAAAAGGTCTTTAACAGATGCAATGAACAGTTTTTGTTTCAGTTCGGTCTACTTTAGAAACATCATCAAGATACTGTGTGATGATTTCACTCTACATACAGGGCAGGGAGTTTGCTTAAAAACTTAACATTTTGCACTGAAATTTTGGAGATTGAAGGCATTGTGCTAAACCCCATCATGCAATTTATTTTAGCCACAAACTTACCGACCCCTCACCCTAAAATCATATTTTAATCAATCATCACACAATCATGACGGCGTACATTTCCCTAAAATTATTGCCCATTCGCAGATACTGAGCGAAAGAAAAATTCAAACCGAAAGAAAGGTCTCCCGTTCTTTGTTGCAGTTGTCTTGGTTAAAATGAAAGCATGCGTCTGATGAATGCTTTAGTCTCAACTAAAACAACAACTAAGGAAGGGGACACCTTTCTCTCAGTTTGAACATTTCATTCGCTCAGTATCTGCGAATGGGCCAAAATTTTGGCAGAGAAGCACATCGTTGAGCTTGTATGATTATTTATATTTACTACACAATGGCACTGAAAGAAGATTGCTTAGACCAGGGGTGGGCAACCTACGGCCCGCGGGCCACATGCGGCCCGCCGGTGATTTTTTTGCGGCCTGTGAGATGTCTCAAGAAAAAGAAAAAAAATCAATCTATTTTACATCATCACAAAAAACGAGCTAGCTGCTAAGAATTTACGGGCACTAATGATGCTGTCAGGTAGGCCTTTTATCCCCATTACAGATTAAGTACACACACCTATTGCTTGAAGTCCTCGGAATCAAAGACCTGTTTGAAATCAACAGCAGCTCGTTGGTTAGGTGCGGCCCAGTCAATTTTTCACCCCTTATATCTTGCCCATTCATTCAAAAATGGTTGCCCACCCCTGGTTTAGACTGTGGGATTGAATGCATGACAGGGCTTAAAAGAAGAAAAGCTGCAGCAGCTGCATATAATCCACTACAGCAAAGCTGAAGCAATATCAACCACAGAGATGACAGATCTAGACATACCACCAGAGCCTATCGTGTGTAACTACAGTATAGAATGTAACATATTAGTACTGTATATCCTGCATTATGCAGCCTGGCTGCATTATGCTGCAGCCCTCTCAGCATCGTAACATGGTAACTAACTTATGTTTGATTTTCATAGAATAACCAAGTTCTGCATTTAAAGAAAATGTTTTTTTGAAACGAACCTCGGCAAGGAGTTTGGTGACGGCATCTATGTCATTGTAGGTCTTGGTCATCTGGACTACTCTTTCACCACATAGTGCTAAGAACAAAAAAAGAAAAAAACAATTGTCATATTATAATTAATATTTTAATGAACTATTATCTTAACACCCTTATTAATTATTGACTGCATTCAGTCACTTGAATTCAGCTACTGTAACTGTAAAATAAATACTTTTTTTTTGGGGGGGGCGGGGGTTCACGATAACAATGTACTGTAAGTTCTGCAACAAGTATTCTGCAACAAGTTCTGCAAAACTACAGATTTCTCAACATGTTCCAATGTAAGGTAAGTCTGTATTTGCAAGAAGAGCATGATGTTACCCCTGGATATACAATGCAGAGGTCATAAAATGCTAAGATTATACGTAAATATGTCAAATTTGTCTTCTGTTTCACAAGCACAGTACTGTAATCACTAATGTATGTCACAAAAAAATGGTGCTGTATTTTAAGTGCAACTTCACGCATATTATATACGATCAGTGAAGTCTTCTACTGAAATGTTAATTTAAAACAACTCTGTCTACTCCAAGCATCTGTATGCACAGCACAGTAGTACCCAGATAGGGCTCAGGCTTCCTATGACAAGGTTTAACGTTCCATGGTGAGAACACATTATTTACAGATACTTTTTAGGAAGTTACATTAAAATTGTCTTTTCTTCTTATCAGGCTTGATAAAGGGCACAAAATTTACCTGCCATGTCCTCCACACCGAGACTTTCATACAAATATTCGCTGATAAAATCCCACTCCCTGTCGCCCTCTCCATATCCGTCATCCATTATGGAATAGCTTTTGTTTACATTCGGTCTTGCCAAAAAAAATACTGATTTTTTTTCTCCTCCAAAAAACTACAACAGATATCTGTCAATATGGAGACCTGATATATTTATGTTGAACATGTGGGAAAAAAACTTTCCATAAGATTTTATCTGGACTGCAGAAAGTTTATTCCAAGATACCAAGTCGAAGATGACGCTACTAAAATTCACTTGAGCTGGTCATGTCAATGCTAAACGATCTCAATAGTTGTGTAGTACTGAAGGTGTATAAGTTACAGTACTGTAAGTACTTATAGAGACACACACACACACAACTTGTAAACGCACAGGATAAACCACTTCAGGAAGTACTAAGAGTTCAATAACAGAGTGTAGAGTTTGGTAAAAGCACATCAAAGACACACGAATGGACGGAGCGATTATAGCAAGCCAAACTTCACAACAAACAAGTACAGTTCTGTAACAAGTTTTGAATTTTCACCAAAGTTACAGTATGTACAACTGTACGTGAACAAGAAGCCAAGCGACATGAACTCCGAATACCAGTCGATAATGTTCGTACTGAAGTCATGGAAATCAGATTCTGTCCCCACAAGAGTGAGAAAAGATGGGCATTTAATAGGTCGCCATCGACGCTTTCGTCTCCGGGCAGGTTAACTTGACCACACAGTCCAGGATGATCCACACATGTCCCCGCAGCAGCAGCTGTGCATCCATACTAAGCACTGCTCAGGAAATGATCATGCAAAACGATATATCCCTTGGCCTGCTTCCCAGCTTAAATTCGTGAATAGTAATTTCTCCGCGACAATTTTTTGGCTGGATTCGAACAAGTGTGTGTGACACTCTCTGTTTCAAGAACCAAAGTGAACCTGGGAGGGGAGTGGCGCATGAATTTATGTATACACACTAAACAAGACTGCACTTGAGGTGATGTTGAACTTTGTTGTCGAGTTGTAAACAATAACCGATCATCAATCTTTGAGTGTTTGCGAAAACATTTTCTCTCTGCCAAATATATATCGGTGGACAAACATCAAGATATATCTAATCTCTTCTAGATGATAAATGAGACAAGCTTCTCTTTTAACCAAACGGTGGTAAATGTTCCATTCTTTTGTGCCAGTTGAAACCACTCGAAATGTTTGCAGAGGGCTGCACTTTAAACTGAAGCATACGTGAAGTAATTTCTCTCGATAACGCTTATCTATTGATATGTTAATGAGAGATCATGATATGCTTAATGACACATCATAATCATCCATTAAAAAAAGTGTCTAATTTACCATGCAGGTTGGGTGAAATAAATAAAAGAGGAACCAACTGATCTGACTATTCTATGGTAATATGCAAGAATAGTGTTTTGATTAGACTGCGCGCATTATCTAGACTCTTTGCGAATTCAGATATAAGTGTAAGGAAAGACCTGCTGTACTATGCTGTTACTAACCACTATGTACACTGTACAGTTAGTCTACATCAGTGGTAGGAAGAGAAGGATGAGGGCAGTCTCCTGTTAACACAGGTTAATTGTATTCTTGTACTGTACTGCACACATTAACTACTGTATCTAGACTCTTTGCGAATTCAGATGTAAGTGTAAGGAAAGACCTGCTGTACTGTATGCTGTTACTAACCACTATGTAAACTGTACAGTTTAGTCTTCATCAGTGGTAAGAAGAGAAGAATGAGGGCAGTCTCCTGTTAACACAGGTTAATTACAATTCTTGTACTGTACCATTCAGCAGGTCAGAATAGTATACAGTATGTTACCATACAGTACAGACATTTCTTTTAATCCACATTTAATTTCAACAACATTCAGCTGCCATTGTTAAAGTAGTTCTACGGACACTCAGCCAATTCGCCCCTTATTGTAAATTTGTTGTGTGTGATAATTTCATTCAACATCTGTTGAAATTTTTCGAATTTAAGCTGTTTTCGTTTCAATGATAAACACATACATGTATGTGAAAGGTTTGATAACTATGGGAAACTCATTTAAATATGTGAAAACTATGAAGGGGAGTGTTGCACTTATCAAAATTTCTTGTTTTAGCCCTTAATATTAAGTTAACCTTTAATTACAAGCCCACATATATCATTTGAATAATTATGTGATGTTCCTCCTTCCAAAGAAGACAATAGAATATTTCCAAAAATCATCTTAAGCCACAAACCTGTGTTCAGTATAATTGAAACAAAGGTTGTAAAAACAAACAATTAATATAAAAGAAAATTAGGCAGTCACTCCCTTTACATCGTCAATGTGCATAATTAGCTAATATTTATTCATAAATTAAGGAAAGACTTGTAAAGTGGTCAATCTTTGATGGATTTTGACGATTCATGATTTCTAATGCTTATATTAGAGTGATTAGGTCAAGTTTGTTCATAGGTGTCCTTAGACCTTTAAGTTCTACTCAAACCAATTGCACAGCCCTTGGCAGTTAACAGTAATCTTCAAGAAAATTAGAGAACGCTATGATGATACAGGTTACACACACCCTGTAACAATAGGGACAGCAGTCGGGGAGCCAATGCTCTCCATAAGACCCTAACCCAACCCAATCCCACCCCTCCCCAAACCCAACTCCCTCCCCAAACCCAACCCCATCTCCCTCCTCAAACCCAACTCCTTCCCCAAACCCAAACTCAATCCATCTCCCCCCCCAAACCAATCCCATCCCATCCCCCCATCCCACCCCAAACCCATCTGCTCCCCAAACCCACCCCTTACCAAACCCAATCCCTCTCCCCAAACCCAATCACCCTCCCCAAACCCAATCCCAAAACCTAACTTGTATAACTTCTGTTACCCTTTTGCAAAATACTGTATACATGTGCCTCTTAAAGTAAAACATTCTGCAATTAGATTCCAAACTTCATCCATTCTTGCAAAAGTCTCACAGTACTTCAAAGCAGGGACACAAAATGGCGACAGTGTAGTGCACCCAGTGCTCTACAAACTGACCTATTAATATAATATCACCTGTCACTCACAAGCATAAATAAATACACCCTATCACCAATTTATCTCAAGACTGTGTACTGTAGGTGCAACCCAGATCATGGAAAGGTAATTAGTAACCAAAAGAATGCACACATAGTACTGTGTTTCATTGTACCATAAAGTACAATGTATTTTGTAAACATACAGTACATTTTTTAGTTTGCATGAATTTGTTCCCAACAAAAGGGTTTTTGCTTTCCTTCTCATAAGAAGATTTCATTCTAAAAGCACTTCCTCTTTCAGTAGACACGGTAGGTTATATCAAAAGGCTGGACACTCCGGTAGGGTAGTTACTGTACCCACATGACTTGAAGTATCAATACATTACAGTACAGTGGGTACAGTGTTGTGCTGCATGTGGCATTCTTCAAGTCTGTAAAGATGCCTCATTCTCTCCCCCTTCCCCCATTCCACCATTCTGTGAGTCTACTTCAACTGTTGACAGAACATTTTGTGCTAACAATAATAGATTTTGGTTTATCCACATAGTATTGTCCTACAAGTCTTTTAAGGTTGAGTGGCTGAACCTTGCTCAATTCACCTATTAATAAACAAATGTACTGAAATGCTTCTTCCAAAATACAGTCATAAGAGCCAAAAACTTAAGGGAAATAACAAATTGTTCCTCTATCCTGGATTAATTGCATATTGTAGCAATATTACTGTAGGTGATTTAAATACTCTCAATCTAACTTGATTGGATTCAAACTCAATAAAAGCAATAAGGGAGACATTCAGACAAATTCACCCACACTATCCAAATGTTTCCTTGAGATGGGAAAATCATGTTGAAGGTTCAAATGAGCAAATAATTAAGGTGATAGGCCAAAAGTTTGCAGAGTTCTAAAACAATTAGTTGGTTTTCCAAATGGTGGATTTGGAAGGAGTGAGTGGAAAGTGCCCTGGAGGGATGGGGGGGGGGGAGGGGTGGGTGCAATGCTAAAACATTCCAGTCATGTAGGTTTGGTAGATAAGAGAGTACATATATGTTAACTACTGTATATAACTACTGTTATATACTATATGTTAACTACTGTATATGTTAACTACTGTATAGGCAAGAGAGAGGCAAAGTAAAATTGACTTCAAATGAGTGTGGTATCCGGCACCCAACCTATCATTTCAAGAAGTAAACGTTGTTATGTTATAATGTAAAAGAGTGAGAGAAAATTGTATAAGTTGATGACTGGAAGTAAACCCATAAAATTTATCATTCTGCACTCATTAAAGGCAGATCTATACTATAAATGAGAATTCCAAAGTATCTGGTTATAAGTGATCATACAGACAACAGCATGGTACATGTATAGAGTACGTTATAGAGCTAAGTAACTGTTAAATTGTAGATCTAAAGAAATGCATGACTTTCTCGACTCATACTTCGGGTTCGCAACTTGTGTTCGTGAGTTGAGTAGACAACAGCATGGTACATACAGTATGTTATAGAGCTAAGTAACTGTTAAATTGTAGATCTAATGAAATGCATGACTGTCTCTACTCATACCTCGGGTTCGCAACTTGTGTTCGTGAGTTGAGTAGACAACAGCATGGTACATACAGTATGTTATAGAGCTAAGTAACTGTTAAATTGTAGATCTAAAGAAATGCATGACTTTCTCGACTCATACCTCGGGTTCGCAACTTGTGTTCGTGAGTTGAGTAGACAACAGCATGGTACATACAGTATGTTATAGAGCTAAGTGACTGTTAAATTGTAGATCTAAAGAAATGCATGACTTTCTCGACTCATACTTCGGGTTCGCAACTTGTGTTCGTGAGTTGAGTAGACAACAGTATGGTACATGCAGTATGTTATAGAGCTAATTGTTAAATTGTAGATCTAATGAAATGCATGACTGTCTCTACTCATACCTCGGGTTCGCAACTTGTGTTCGTGAGTTGAGTAGACAACAGCATGGTACATACAGTACGTTATAGAGCTAAGTAACTGTTAAATTGTAGATCTAAAGAAATGCATGACTTTCTCGACTCATACTTCGGGTTCGCAACTTGTGTTCGTGAGTTGAGTAGACAACAGCATGGTACATACAGTATGTTATAGAGCTAAGTAACTGTTAAATTGTAGATCTAAAGAAATGCATGACTTTCTCGACTCATTTCGGGTTCGCAACTTGTGTTCATAAGTCAAGTAAGCTACCTTCTCACTAACCGTTTTTCCTCTTGTTTTAGTATAGAGAGCCGGAAATCCCAAACATTGCAATGGTCAGATCTTACCCCCTGGATTGACACTAAAAATATAGACTCTAGGACTACAGTATAATAATACGTGATCGTTCTGTTTAAATAAGTAAATTTTAAAAACATTTCTCCATAATTTGAAACAAACCCAAGACCATTCCTGCCAATGAAAATTCAAGAAGGAAATTCAAACATTAAAAATTGCTGTACTTGAATCATACGTTGATAAAGTTCTCCAATTTATAGCAATTTTAATTAAATTATACATCAGGCCCAATTAGATAGATAGATAGACAGACAGACAGACAGACAGACAGACAGACAGACAGACAGACAGACAGACAGATAGATAGATATTAATTATGTATTAATCAGTAATATTCCCAAAATTGATGAAGCTAGAAACAATTCAATAATCGAAGCTGAATGCAATCCTATGATATATAAATATTTTTTGCTTTTAAATTGTGATAATATTTTAAATAAAATACAGAATATAATATCATGCCCTTGTCTAGCAGAATACATCATTACCACATTTCCTATATCTTGCAGGTGAATCTAACCCTTATTGTCACTTTAAAGCTAAAATGTTTCCTTAAATTATACAAGTGACACAGCTAATGAAAGATTGAGATACAATATTATGATACATTGATATTATTGACTTAACATACCTGGACAGATAGAGTTTCAAAAACACAGGAAGACTGCAAAGTCAGTCTGAAAAACTGTTTTGCCAAAACTTTCACCCTCCTTCTCTTAAAGACGGTGACATCACCTTTGGCCTAAAAATTTGTCCGCACTTAAAGTTTCCATCGTTACCAGGAAGGAAATTTGAGAAACTTCATTCTTTTCTGGTTTTAAACAGAAATTTTCCAATCCAGCATTATAAATATTCATATAAACCAACCAAAGTCAAGTTTCCTCTCCCAGAAAAAAATAATAATAAAGATTCCATTTCAAATCCACTCAGTAATTAGATCTCACTTTTGCAACTGCATAGACTGTGAAATTTTTGTCCTGGAGATCTCTGTGTAGGCTGCGCGGAAACTGAACACTGCTCTGCGGTACTGTAAATTAACTCATTATCGCTGACATTCAGTTTTTATACTATTTACCGTACCGCACAGTAAAATACAGACGCAACAAGAGGTTTTACACATCAAGTGTATACAAACACTGCAGTATGATGTATTATACCTTGGTACAAACAATTAAATACTGGGACAAAAAAATCAATATAATCAATCCATGTACCGTACTGTAGCACATCTGACATGTATACAGAGACCTGTACATGTGAATTCTTTGGGTTGGACAGACAGATAGCTACAAACCTTAGATACATGTGTCCCGGTGACCAATGTTAGCCACTGTATATCAGCTAGAAAAGATGGATTAAAACCAATGTCAAATCTCATTGTCATTGATCCGACCATTTTCTTTTTTTTAGATGATAAAAATAATACAGGTGGAGGATGGAAAGCTGTATTTTTATGCAATTCTTTCACAAACTGACTCAATTAAAGTCTAACTACGATTGTCATGGTAACATGAGAGTCAATTCTCACCATTGATTTTTCACTGTTGTTTTAATACAGTTTCTACTGTACAGTACGTCTGTGGCATTGCTTCGTTCAAAAACAATAACATGATTATAGAGCTCTCTTCAATGATGACTTCTTTAAAGGCTTGGATGCAGCTTGACTGAGAGGCTGAGAATAGACGACATTTCCAGCATTGACGATTTCTACCACCGATTCAATCATTCAAGCAAGTCCGAATGACAGTATTTAACTCACGAACAGCAGATTTGACATGTTCAGATTCATTCCAATTTTGTAAATTACACTTCTTAAGTGAGCTCAATATATAACGTACACCTCTTTAAAATAATTCATTTCTTCTCAATTTTTGTTTTTGGTTTTAATGCTAAAATGAATAATTCCCCACAAATCAGAAAACATAGATCTGTATTACTGTATATTAGTTATGTAATGAATGAGCAAGCATTACTAAAATCACCCTCATGCTAAGTCCTTTGTAGCTAATAATCTTTAATAATCTACCAATATTTTGAATGAATTACATTCTTGAATCTTGGTGTGAAAAGAAAGAAAAGAAACTTACAACATGTGATAATATTTAAATTTTAAAATTACACTTGAGGGGGGGAGAGGGAGTATTCATTAGGAAATGAGCTTTTTAGGAGACATACTGTAATACAGAGTTTAGCTACATTTATTTGACCATTGCAATATGCTGAGCATACTCTGGTTTTATCACATGTCGACTGCTAATATATATATTACCTTCATTTATTACAAGAGAATAAGAAACACTTCACTGAGTGGAATGGGAAGAATCTTTGAGACCCAAACAAACAGGACAGCTGTAATATTCTTATTAATTTTCTCTTCGTCCAGAGTAGTTCAAGACGAAACAGAAAATGGGTAGGCGTGCCCACTAGCTGAAAACTTCTAGCATCTCCTCTGGCCACCTCAGCAAATTTACCACACTACAGGTAAGTGAGCCAAGTCAATGTGCAGCTCAGTTAAATACGGGAACAACACCCAAAAGAAGCAAATTGCTTTCTGGTACAACATGACATGGAGCTGATAGGGTAGATTTGGAAGGGAGATGGCAGTGACCGTAGAGAGGGTCATTGAGGGCGCAGTGCAAGAATGCCAAAACCACTTAAAAACTACCTACTGTACAGTACTGTAGGATAGATCGGAGCACATAGGAGAACGCTAACAGAGGAATGGTGTTATTTAAGTGCTGAATACAAAATGCATATTTGACATTGAAATAATTGGCTAATCAGCTGCTTTAACAATATTCCTCTTCTTGCCTCGAAACACAGTTGTTTCCTTGAAGTATGAATAGATATTAAGGTACTGTATACTGTAACACAATTAGCAATGTAAATGTCACTGTGGGGGACCTTCAGACCTGTACTGATTGTGAAGCCAGGTAACCTTCGCAAGTCTCCTATATGTACATGTAAATTCCTTTATCAGAGTCTTATTTTAAATAGAAATATTTTGGTAAATAACAATGAGCTGAAATCGACATGCTTATTAAAAATGCAAAACGGTTCCTTGAACAACGACAGAGCTGTACGTACAGTAAAATACGCTGTAGGTCGTCTAGATATTATAAGCTCATTGATCACTGTAGTACTGTCTAAGCTCTTTTTGCCATTCTACATGTATTGATCGATTCGATCAACAACTTGTCAGCTCTCTTAAAAAGTAAGCAATTGAAACCAATTAATGACATTAATTTTCAAAAAAAAAAAGGTTTTCAGGAGCAGTATACTTTAAAATGTTGTGTTGAATCAGTTCTTTTTAATACCCTTTGTTTCCTTGTCTTTGATTCAGCATTCAAGCAAATAGTTTAATATATACCCGAGTACAGTAAGAACGCTTTCAACATTAATATTCCACACACATCTAAATTTCCAGTTTAATAGCTTTTCTCAGACACAGTTTTCTATGTTAAGTAATTAAGTACTGTCTGTGTTAGTAAGCATGACGTCAATCATACAATGTTGTATGACACTGTATCAGAACACTCGCACCGAATGCATTGTTCAAAATGAAGCACATCACCACAATGAAATTACATCAGTATGGAAGAAGAATGGACGCGGGAGAGTTTATACCGGCAGTTGCAAGTGTCTGAACACAAAAGAGCTGCAATGCAGATATCTTGTGTTGGCTTCCTTTAGATTAAAGTATGTTCCTATGTGCTGTACTGTACTATAGTGTACATGTAGGGATGCATCAGTCCAGCACTGTTTGTCATTGCAAAGATGTTTTGTGTATTTGCAATGCTGATATTCGTGGTGCAGAAGGAATAAACACATATACTAAGATTAACCGGTTGAGATGTTTTAAGTTCTTGACTGTTTTTGCTTAAAAAAAAATACATCATAAATAAACATAAATAAGCATCAAAGCCCAAACATAAAATGTTTTTGTTTTTGTGAACATAATACGACATGAAACATTCTTAAATGTATGATAGTCAGATTGTACTGTGCAATGTTCTGCAGTGTACTGTATTGCTTTTTATATACCAGTCTAGAAATCAAAATCAGACGAGGAAAAAGATAAAGAAAAAAAGATTCCCAAGAATCCCACCCATGTAAGACTCCATTTTGTTTATTTTCTTGGAAGACTGCTTCTTTGACAGTTTGCTTTTAAGAAAAATAAACTGGATTTTAAACTCACTACAAAGCTACCACTAACCACGGAAAATTAACTGCCTTGGTTCCTGGGTTAAATCTGGGTCGTAAGGTCCATTAAAGAGGGTCTCTTTGTGATAATGTGCCAGGGGTTGTCTACGTGACTTGTGTCACACTTCACACATAAATGTTTTCTTTTCAAATATCCAACTTTTACAAACAGTCTATAAATTATTCACATGTATATGAATCGTGATCAAAATTCTTTCTGACCACAAATTTCCACTTTCTTTTATAATTTAGATGATACTAACAAAACATTACTGTATGGAACTTGAGAAAACAAGCTTAAATGATTTGTTTTCCCTCATCTCACAGCATTGCAAATATTAGCAAAGTTTTTGGAGAGCCTCTGAACTTTTATCCAACCTTCCAGGAAAACAGGGCCTTTCAAATATGCCAAAGCTATATTAAAATAATTTTGATAAATTTATGCTACATACAGTATATATACACAACTCATATGTCCTCTCACAATCGTAGCTCACCCTCTATGTACCATGTCTAGAGTGACCTGGCAACCTTTCTGCATCCTCCCACCTCCGCTGCCTCCCCCCAACCCCTGTGACCAACCACTCCCAGCCTATCACCTACTTCTTGAGTAACATCAAAGAATCTAACACCAACACACAATATAACCTGTACATACCAAACTTGTGTCCACTTCTTCGATCAGAAAAAAAAAAAACGTTTCCAATACTTGAAGTAACATAGATTGTGAAAAGGATTTTGGTTAACCATATCACTGCTTCCAGGCCAGTACAGTATATACCTAAAATATTTTACCTTTAAGTAAAGGAATTCTCTTGTCTCAATCTCCAAGCATGCCTCTTTTTTCCACCTCCATAATTACTGTAATGTTTCTTAAAAAGTATTGGAATGCTTGTTTCATTTCGCAGAAGTAGGAGACAGGTTTGGTACATACTGTACATGTACAACTAGTACAGTACAGAATGTGATGGCTGTTTTTGTATTTAATTCGCTTGGCCTGACATGCAAACTGCCTCATACAAGACTGTAGATCGGTTGCAGACGCTGGATACATTACATACAGTATGCTACTGTAATACTGTGTTTATTTCCTTGATAAAGCAAAGCTACAGTATGTGATATAAATGTGTGCAATGCAGTTTCAAATAACAGGCTATAAATACTGTACATTAATAGCTTCTGTACCATAAATTAATAGGCCTCTATCATGTACAACAAACAGCTATAGTTATGAAGAGTACATTATATACTACAACACTTCTTTCAGTGACAGAGATAAAATTAATTTACTACATGTAATCCTTCAAAGTAGACTAAACCTTCCAAAAACTTCTCAAATGTTTCCAAATTAAAACACAAAAAAACAGACCTTCTTGTCAATTATCACTCACTCAACATTGGGGAGGGGGGGGGACAATGTTTATCATAAATTTACAGCACTGTGGGCATGTACACTATCTACATGTATCTAAGTTTACAAATTTGAGCAATTCATTAGAACAGTTTTCATAAATTTGTATTTTGAACTAACTGAACAGACTTAAGGTTTGATTTTCAGTAACCGCCTTCACTTCTTTGTAAATTGATGTAGCAAAGTTTTATATTGATTTGGCCATTTTTTATGACATTTTTGCTTGAGCAGCAAAAAAACAAACACATTATTCTGTGCTTATAATGTGCAGTGTAAAACCCATGTTATCTCTGTCTATAGCAACAGTCTACAGTATAGCAATGCACTACTGTACCTGCATAAAGGGTCATTTCCAAACCACTTCCCATCTCTCACTCCAGACTGCATTTGCATTAATCTTCCCGACACGAGATCAATCAGGAAAGGGCTACATTTCCTTTTGATGGTCTTCAGCGTACCTTGAGTGCACCGTTTCTTTAATACGCTGATCCTGAATTTTCAAATCTGCTTCAAGAGTGCTTCACTACTTGTCACAAACTGTGCTAACCTGAGGTATTGAAGTAATTACAAGTTATATCAGCCAGTCTCACTTTAACAGTATATAAATCCTACACGACAACGTAGTTTAAAGGGGAATACCGGAATTTGCAGATCTGCTTCAATTGTGCCCTACTGTAGTTGTCACAAACTGTGCTAACCTGAGGTATTGAAGTAATTACAAGTTGTATCAGCCAGTCTCACAGTTTCCCTTTAACAGAATCAAAATCCTACTTGATGCAGCAGCTTCAGGTGAATACGAACAGACAAATTTACTCAGCAGCTGAACACAAACAGACTTGTACAACTGGGTACCAAATGACCAATATCATACTAAACATACGTATGATTGCTAACTCACACTATTCAGTATACTTAAAATATCTCCCAGTATACCTAATTATGTAAATGTATACAGACACACACTGTTAAGCAATGCTCTGCATGTATCGTACACGCCTGCTCTTACCCCAAAAAACTTTAGAAGTTGATTTTTAATCACCTCAATTGACATTTCGTATGTACAGTACAATACAACGAACGACGTCTCGAAGAATTAATACCAAATGGAAATAATACAGTACATCCCTGGAATGAATGGAATTGCTTGGTATATGAATTCGATAATGTTAAACAAATGCAGAGCATGATGTTACCATGACAATAAAAAGCTTCTCCATTAATTAAGAAAGTAGAATTTTTTGGTCTATTTGACCAGTAACAAATGCTGTACTCTACAGTATGTTTATGGGTGACATGATAATGATACCCTTATATTCAGTACTCACACATATTATATGTATGTGCTCTTGAAAGACTCAAATAGACTTCTATGGTTTTCAGAGATATATAGGTTACAGCCAAGCCCTTTATTGGATAATGGAAAAAATTTTATTGAAATATATTTGTTTATGAATTTATTGAAATCCAAGGTAGTTGAGCTACAGTACATCAGTGACAAGGCTTGAAGTAAAGTACACTTCTACGTGTAGATAATTGATGAAAATTGAAAGAGCTTTGGGCTGACATGATGTGCATACAACTTTTGAAGAAAGATCAAATGTTATCCAACTGGCCTGTTCTACAGTACTTAGATTGTATTTACATTGAGTTTATACTACAATGCTTGTAAACGACTTGCTTCTTAATTCAGTTCTCCTCCACCTTTTTATCATTGTACTGTACATAATGTGTGCATGGAGTTAGGTACTCAACACTGGACTGATATCATATGTAGGCCAGGCACTGTACCTGAATACATGTACAATATGATGTCATATGGAGGGCAGTAGACCAGAAATGAGTTGGTCACCTGGTCATCATTGTGTTGTAAAGATCTCGGATTAAATGACCAATGGATATAAATTGACTTAAAGTAATACATGTAAGTGAATAGTGAGGGGAGCTTCAAGCCATGTACTGTACTGTTATTCTTAGTGGGCTAAGAAATATTAGAAATGAGGGAAAACCATGATATTTTATTCAATTACTTGATCTATTCAGATAGTCACATCCCCCCCCCCCTCAAAAAAAAAAAAATAGACAAACAGATTGATACCAAGAAGACATACAATACAACATTCTTTAAACTACTTTAAATAAACAGTTATTTATAACCAAGTTTAACATTTGGCAGATAACATGCATAGATACTAATACACATCTATTGCCTATCTATTGCCCTAGCACACTGTGCATTAGGGTTGTAATGTTAAAGAAGGGAGTTAAATGCGGAATGAAACCAAATGTTCTAACAATTTTAACTTTTCCCCTCACCCCCCCCTCCCACATCCCCGTGGAGAGAGAAGGAAGCTGAGCACCAACACTTACACCTATCAAGCTATCTTATACTGGCATTTCTACCTGCAACATGCTATTCAGAGAGTTGTACTAATGGGAAAGGAGGTGATATAACAATCAAATATTATTTATTTTAAAAACATATTCTATACTGTAGGTACTATACAATATGATGTGTGTCTCCTGTATATTATCACGGCAATACAGTGTGTGTGTTTATTAAACCATATAATGATAGAAAGTTTACCAATAGAGGGCGACATTTACATTTGTTGGAGATTTTGCAAGATTAACACATAATTGGTGGCGCTATGCCAAAAGATTATCAAAATAAATTGTTTATGCAATGTAATGCCCCCCACTGTTCTAGGATGTAACAGTTAAAATTTGTCTGAGGATTGTTCTCCACTGAACTGATCATACTGTTATACATGTTTAATTTAAAACATTTGAAATTTGTTTACAACATTTTTCTGAAAAAAGGAACTTCTCTGTTCAGGCATTTGATTAGTACCTTACGAAAACAACATCTTGAATGTATACCACGATATATTTAAACCAATGTTTTGAAATAATACAGGGCAGCATTTACACTTAATCAATGAAGCTCTGTTTCTTTTGTCTGAATGTGCATGATTTATATTAATTTTTACTTCTCTTTTGTCTTTCTTTTCACACCATCTTGCTATTTATCTTTGGCCTTTAAACAAGTTATCATGTTTTTTGTTGTTTTTTCATAATTTTTTTTTTTTAGTTGCATTTTAACATTGTGTTTGTTACAAGTAGGTGGTAATATATATATCCTAAAGGAAAGATATAAGAATCCTCAAGGAAAGGTACTGCTGCCTGAAACTAATCTGTTACTTTAGCCCATGGATGGAACTTGTACCATCAGGTCAACTCTACCACAAGACTGTACATACCCAAGTCACCATAAAATGAAATGTTATTCAATGACACTGATTTCAACATCGGCCAAGAAGGGTATGATTTCACAGACAAATATACTTCATTTTTATTCCTGAAATTTGTCAAGGTTATGTCCTTTTTTCCATTTTAGTTCACCTCTGAAGAAGAGCCTGCTAGGATTGAAATGTCAGGCCCTCATAATTCTTGCTTACTTTACATATATACTGTACATTATGCAGTTGACTAGCAGATTGTTAACAGTTTTTCACCTCTTTGGATATTCAAATTCAGTTAATTTTAAAAGACAGTTATATTGTAAAGATATCTTGTGCTGCTGCTGTATCTGCCTACAGTACTGTGCACAGAGGAATGTCCAGTTATATATACCATTACCATTAGCCTGTATCTCGATATGCTAGATATACTGTACATGAACCTACAGCACACATACCCGTACATGAGTGAATATATATGAATGGTCGTCCACATTCCATCGAATGACAAGCTGAGACAATTTACTTCCTTCATTCATGGAGGGTTAAAAATAGCTACAGTAGACTCTACTCTCTGTTTCAAGATGAAAGAGTGACTGGTGAGTAATTAAAAATTCTGTTATGATGTCATGTAGAGTAACCTTAGCCTCCTTAAGTCAATAACTGACTGCTTTGTGAGTATTCGGAACACTAACATTACGTCAAAGAGTGGCTGTACTGTAACTGTAAGCTACATCCTTCAAGATACAGCATATCATGATTTCATTACATGTAACACTGTCAACTGTGTAAAACCTATATCAATTAATAAGACAGTTTTATGATATAATATATATGGTATATGATATGAGTAATGAGTTGAATATACGCTGTATACAAAAGCTTGTATTTTTTTGTCTGTTGTTTTCTAAATTTTCTTTACAAATGATGTTGATTTTTGTTTTAAACTAACGCTGTTCTCTCCGTACAATACCGGTGCCATATACACACAGTGTGTGTTATATTATTTAACTGACATTTTGGCAATGCACTGTATTTAACAGAGTGACAAACTTCACTTCAAATTGAAGTTTTCAAGCAACACGATCAGTAATTACTGGACATACATGTTTCCTCTGATCCACTTCTCCTCGGTTCACTGCTCTTCTCGTAATTCTTTTCGTTTCTTCTGAGTAATTTTCCCAAAGACCAAACAGTATCGACGGTACTATCATCTTATGACTATGCTGAATGCAATCACACAGTTAGTGTTCCTAGAGGCCCACGTAGTACGTCACTGGTATCATGTGACTGGTCTTGAAACTCATCATAGATTTGGTTACAAGTACGGACATACCTAGCAGTACAGGTCAACAACCATCAGCAATGATTCTGTTTATATGTCGGGAACTCAGATATAATTTATTAGTCAGATTCTAAACAGGATATTGACTGATTCAGTATGTGGCCTCTGTGCTGCGATAAGTGGATGTCCATATATATATACTGTTTAACTAGAGCATGCAATGAACACTCACACATGTGCTGTTTAACTGTCATCATGGTGTAATGCAATAAAATGGGACTAATTTACCAAATACATATTTATTATCATTTCTGCAATGCTTTGCAATGACTTCAAATTTTATATTTCTATGAATTGGACACAGGAGAATACAAAACTTCAAAATAGGACATTTCTTAATTATGTGTCTGTAGAGAGACCGAATTACAGTATGAGGCAGTCAAGATTATGCAGTATACCGGACTGAAGCTGTACATGAGTACTTCTGGCTCAACGCATAAATTAAAAATCCTTCTTTTTCAAATTGACATTCTTCGTGTTCTAGTTTGTTAACTCTACAAACCAAAATTTGTAATTTTCATAACATGGGGGATAGAAGGGTTGTGGAGGGAGGGAGTGGGGCGAGGGGACGAGCTGTAGTAACTAATCATTGTTAGACGAAAGTCTACTTACGAAGGTACCTTGACGAACAATTCACACACAATTCAGTTTAACAACTACTTCTTAAATTTATGTACATAGATATATAGCATTTTTGTAGTTAAATTAAGACTGTTATTGTTAGACATGTACTGAAAAGACAAAGCATTTTCATTTTCTATATGGCAGTACAGGAAATAAGACTAAAATATTCCATGCTATTGACCTTCGCCCATCTGGAACCTCAAAACAGGAAATCAAGGTCTGGAACATATTTTTATAATTAACAACGAGTTTCCTGTGTTGACAGCACCGTATTTAACTTTTAATTTCTGTGTTCTGTTCAGATACGTGTATACACACATACTAAAACTGCAGACTGACTGTACAGTACACATAAAATGAACAAACAGCTACTGTATAATACATATTATTTCAATTCAATGGCGGCCATAGTCACACCATATTGTGAGGAAAATTACTGAAGTAAAATTTGAAAGAAATGTTATCAACTTGTGGCTGTGATATTCACTTAATATTAAAAGGAAACAGAGCAAAATTAGAACGCTTAAATTTTTTATTTTAAAACCAAGCCATACATATTTTAAAAAGTTGCTACAATTTTGAACGACTTTAACTTCTTTTAAAATAATGTCAGTACTCACAAAGTTCTGCCTCATTTATGTTGAACAGTCCATGATTTTACTCAATGTACAGGGTTATCGATTAGATATTCATGGTCCAAATGACTCCGGCAATCATGTTAGATTAAGTCCAACAGATTTCAATTTCCCCGTTCGGGAGGCTTCGAGACCTAATCAGCCCGGCTTATGATATTAAAGATTAGTAGACTGTATTAATTATAAAGTGATCATTGCATACGTTGACCATATATCAAAGAGTAACTGGACAAAAAAAGCTTTTATCAACTAGAAATAACTTGATAACCTGAAACACAGACACTACAAAAGAAGTGTCAACAAATTCTGCAGATAGGAGAAGGACAAAAGGCATTCCTTTTTTTTTTTGAGGTTATCTTTGTACAGAAAGACTGATCCAGTCGCCCAGCCAATAGTTCAACGAGCACTCTGTGCAGAGTTCACGGGTACTGTTTTGCTAAGTACTGCACTACATAAGCTGTGCAGTTAATGAACTGTTATATTGTCGATATATTGTTGACACAAATAATAATGTATCCATGGGAGAATTATCATGTTATGGTACAATGTCAAGAGGAAGAGAACCTTCTTTATCATCTTTACATTTCAAAGATCATATTAATTATTTCATAGGAAAAGAGCTGAACATTGGCAATTTGGTTGTGTTGGCAACAAAAAACATCCTACCACTTCTGACTGACTGACAAAGTATATAAATTCTTGTTTATATTGCCTCAGAGCAGATGTGTAATTACAGGGTCAATTACTTTTCAAAATAAAAACTTAGCCTACCACACTTTCAGAGCAGATGTGCTACACCTAGCCCTAACCTAATTTGCATATATATATACCAACTATATGTACTATTTCAACTCACTACGATTTCAATAATATATATCACTGAACTGAACTTGTTCTTACTTCCGGTGTAAATTAAAAAAAATTAACAGCTGATTGCAAGAGATTGGGCAAGAAGAGAATACTTCACAACTGTGTTGGTATACCTAACAAATGATGCAATTTGCACTATTAACCTGTGTGGAAAAAAAATGACCGAATCTGCTGCAAAGTGCTCTAAATCCTCTAAATTTCTAGAGTCGACCAATCTTCTTTGTAACATAAACAACAGCCTGACTCTGATCGGAAGAGAAGACTGGAGACCTCGCCAGAACCCTGGAACTGCAGAATGAGAGAGAAAGGGAAGAAAATACTTCTACTCACCGAAGTACTTGAGTGTCTCCTCCATCATGACCGGTGACAGGTCCAGGTCATCTTCATCGCTCTCTTGAGCGCCCTCGGGGGACCCCCGGGCAGAGCGTAGCCAGTCGCTGTGTTCGTACGAGTACCGGGAGGTGGTGTTCACCCGCAGGTTGTAAAGCGGGATCTTTTCTTCAAGTAAACTGAGGATCTCTACTTCTGGAATGTTCGAGGAATTGTGGAGGTCTGAGAAGTGAGACAAAGTATGGTATATCATTTCTCAGACAGAACTGAAATATTCTTTCAAAAGAGAGAACAGGGTTTATGAAAGGCCAGGATTGTAGTCCTTGATATACTCCCTGTCTACCCCCCTACCTGCCCCCCCCAGGTCACCACTCTCCCACAATCCAGCACCAAAACACAAGTACATGAATTTCCAAATATGTCAGATAAACAGAGAAATCATCACAGGCCATTCATTCTTGTACAAGCAAATATTGATCAGTCAATGATACTGAAGTGTGTTATGTTTTTTTTTTAATTTTTTTTTTATGAATGCTAGAGTGAACAATAGCCCATGAAGATTGACATAAGTCAAGAGCTAATATAGGCTGTGAGGCACTATAAGAGAAATCCACATGGGCCAATCAGTGGTTCACAGCAGCTTAGGAACTACTGACGGGTGGGGGGTTGCTGGCTCCCTCACCCCAGAAGCACACCTAAGTGGTGCGGTGGGAGGTGTGCACTATACATGAGCTAAACTGAAAGCATCCAGAGATTCAGAACAGTTCCGCATCTAGATGGCAGATGAACACCTCTCAGTCAAGGATTGGGTGATCAGTGCCTATAAAATACACCACCCACTCCCCTTCCAACTGGACAGTTCTATGGTTTATCAACAGTACCACAGACACATGTGTTCTTAGTTTAGTGTTAATACATTGCAAAGTTCTGTTTAAATATGAGACAGTAATCCAACAACCACCAAAGACCTTTGCAAAAAGAGATTATACAGTTCTACTTACAGTACAGTATTAAAGCTATCAATATCATTCTATGCATGCATAAATCGATTTTTCCGTCTTATCACCACACGCCCAGCCAGAGTCCCGAATGCTTGAAGATATAACTTTGATTTCTTTAATTTGAATATTATTTCATTTTATTGGGTGGTATTGTGACAGATGCTGTTGACATACCTCATGTATATAGTTTATCATTTGGGTTCATTCTGATATTCCATTTTGGGGGGGGGGTCTTATCATCATTCCATGTCCAGTTTACAGATATATTTTTTTTGGTTTCAAAAGCGAGTTTTGTTATATTGAAAGACTCTACAAAGAGGAAACTAGCAGATTTTTACATATCATCTGGTCACACACCTGTACCATATCCAGTCAGATCATTTATCAGCCCCATACAGTACTGATTTCGCTTAACTCCCGTTAAAATTCGTTAAAAGGAAAATAACCGAATTTCCACGTTTTTTCATCGAAATTCCCCGATTTTTATCGAAATTCCCCGAATTTTAACGATTGGTTATCTCAGTCATTTCCTTCGTGGAATTTTCAACGATACGTTGAAATTCTTTTTTAAACGAAATAGAAGGTCAATGTGTGGTTACGCCAAACGTCAGAAAACGAGCAACTTCGTTTACTAGTATTGATTAGACTTTGGAACAGTCGTTTGCAGGCAGGAATTTCTCAAGACCATTCCTGTACTTGCATGAGTAGTAACACTCAAAGAAACATGCAGTGAAACTGACGGGGGACGTTGTATAACTGTGAACCCCAAACACAGTGACATAAGTCTTAACTTCGCCAGGCCGCAAGAGAGATTGCAGTCAAAGCTATATACCACGAGGCACCCTTCCAGATAAATTAGAGTGCTGTTTAACCATTTAAATAACAATGAATGGACATATAAACTTGGTTTACTTGCAGATTACGAAAAATAGTTATTTTTTAGAGATGTAAATTTGGATTTTTATTAGAGTTGGAGTATGAAACTGTTTCTGAGCGAAAACATGTTACTTGAAGCAAAATAAAGATGCCCCGCCCATTCTGCGAGGACGCTTCCATTTTTCAAAAAGGCGTTTTCTCTTTTTATTTTTTCTATTTTGTTTACATTTTAAACATGAAAATTATTTTAAAATATGTAAAGAACTTGTACTGCAAACTATGTACTGTGTACTGCAAACGATGTACTGCAAACGATGTACTGCAAACTATCTATAAAAACAGAAAAACGATGTTTTAGGCATGAATAATGTGTTTAATATAACTAAAGTAGTAGGCCAATAGTCATGAGCTCATGATAGTGTCGTCAATTCGTTTTCTCAGTTTATATTTGCGACATATCACCCGTGTACATCGATCAATGGCATGGTGAAATCCCGTGTGAAAATATGTTGACCCCAAAAGACGCAAATGGTCGTTCTAGAAAGTACCGTCATAACATTAACAACACAAGGCCAGTTTGCTCTCTCAGGTCCGCACGTGAACAGCCATTTTTTCACACATGGTATTATGTTGTGCATGCATTGCGGGCGCGATTGCGGCAAACATAAAAGAAAATGAACGAAAATGAAAAACTTACGATATTTTTCACAAAGATTGATGCTTAGATAAGTGCTTCCTCACAATCAACGAGCCGCCCTAAAATTCGCTCCGCTTACGGAAAAACTTCTACATATATAACAAATGGAAAAACCCAAGTTTTTACACACATAATTCCCACTGACATTGGTCACAGAACATAAGTAGGTCATTGACATTCGAACTTGGCAATTTGCCCAAGTTCATCGCACCATGGGAACGACACAACACATTGAACATGATGTTATATTCTCCCGCCATCTGGACGCCTAGTGTAATATGCAAATTATGAATGGTACTACGCAGCGTGGTTAAATCTTAACCTATTGCGACAAAAATTTTGAGAGGCTGTTTGAAGTAACTTTTGTATCAAATGTAAGGTTCTGTATCATGTATGTGACACAAGAGAAAGAAAATGAAATCGGAGGCTGCTCAAACCAATTTCAACTTGATTTTTACAACCCAACGCACAACACGTGCGTGCGTAATTTGTTTTCTTAACATGACTTTTAATGAGTAAGTAGGAAAGGTCGGTAAGTTTGCTAATTTAGGCGAGTTTTTGTTTAAAATCTTGTGATTGATAGACAAATATATTGTTTTTTTTTCTTCAAAAGTTAGGACGTTGCCGAAGGCCGAGTTATATAAATTCAGTGATCTGAACTTCTGAAGACCACGAATACTGATCATGTGTGTTAGGCAATTATTATTACACGAAAGGTTCGCAATATTATTAGGCCTAATTAGTAATTAACATACATTGATCGTTGTCTTGCTGCCTGAATTGCTACCTGCTGGAAAAGAAAACCTTAATTATTGTACTCATAACGTCCTATTGTCATTAAAAGTAACTGTGCGTCGAAAAAGCCGCGATCGGGAAACGGCGTTTAAACGTTTAACCGACCGGCAGGCGATACGGTGAAACGGTTAGCGAAATATCTGTTAGGTCACACCCTTATTTAAACACACACAACAAAACGCCCTTATTCAATGAAAATATACTGAAAACCATATCGCAAAAACACAAAATCGCTTATAACTCGAAAACGGAAGGAGATATCAACTTTTGTCGGCTGTACAGGGATTTCCTAAACCGAATTTTGATGCGCTCTATCCACCTGTGTCATTTATGAGCTTCTCCGACGTAAGCTGCAGTACGTAATTTCTCTTTACCAGTTCCGCGAAATTTATTTACGCAGTAAACATCGTTCATTATGTTTTCCTTTCACAACAAAGTTGTGCTCAACACGCTTCACAGATATTGTTTTATGTCGTTCATTTTCAATTCTACTTTAAAATTACATTTTCGAACGATGCATTGCATGCCTTATCAAGCATTCCTGATTAGTAAAACTAAGGAAGGATATTCAAATTTATATTATTTTCATTTGATATGATTTTATGAGTTGTTCCACTTGAAAAACGATGATAAAACCGAAAAACAAAACATTTACTTCTCATGTGACGCATACCGGGAGACTCATAAAAACTTCCCCTACTCATTAAAATAAATATACATGCCGTCAGGCCAGTTGAAAGCCGTCAGGCCAGTTGAAAGCCCTCCCCAGTAATGTTTGATCAGCTCTTCCCAATATACAATACTCAAATAAGCAATGAAAATACATTCATTTTCCACAGAAATCTACCCAACGTGGGCCCCAAGTCACTGCTTTATTTTCTTAGTAGTCATGGAAACAAATGTTTGCAACTCTCTTGCTGGCCAGGTGTTTTCAAGTTTTATTAATAGCACGACTTCTGATTGGTTCATTCAAGATAAACTTTTTATCCCTGCTGGATTGTTCTACTTATATATATATGAATGAATATTTGGTTTTCAATTAACTAAGTAACAGATAACATCCATTCCATTACGAACAGTAGGGGTAAAATAATGTTTGCTTCTAGAGGCAGCCAGCCATGAAGGTTCTGCAGTGCTAAACCCCCACGAAGATAAATACTATGCTAATTAACATAAGGTAGGCGTGAATTTGGCAAAGCCAAGTTTATGATTGGACTAAGCCTTTCAAAAAAGTTTGGTGGTGGGGATATCCAGGGTAGGGAATGCACATGTAAGCAGCATACTATAGGTAGCCCAGACCCAGGCTGCGACCTTAATTACCAGGGCAGTCCATCTGCTTTCGCGGGCAACTTACAGTAACGGGTTAGGGGGAAAATAACATTTTTTTTTTTTTTTTGCGTGCATTGAAGTCGGGGAGAATTTTTGGACGGAATGCGCTCTCAGAAAAGTTTGAAAGTGAGTGCGGTTCTGTAGTAACGGTACTGTAGTACGTCAAGTAACACAGGGATTTATTGGGAATAAAGATCTCTTTGATATCCAGCTACGACTGTTTCATTGTTGATATTTTTTTTCTTGTTTTTCTGACACTGCGTTCCTTGGTGAGTTAACTTAAACTGATCCTAGTTTAATACTAGCCTACAACTTAAGAGTCATAGAATGTGCTTGTTACGATCGACCAAGACTAGTTTTTATTATCCTAGCCAAATCATTTTTCAAACACCTAGTACAGAACTTACTCCGTCTTATATACAATCAAACTTTTGCAACGTTTGTAATATTCCTCGGCAACTTCTGGTAGAGTCTGAAAACGGCTGTAGTTACACTAAGGATTCAACGCAAGTCACAACCTTGATATGTCTAGAATTGCCTTTGCGGTTTTTGATCGCGATAACTTTCGTGGAAATTTCGTTGAAACTTCGTTGACAACCGTGCCCGCAGTAGTCTAAATCTTGTCAACGAAATTAACCGATTTTCAACTTTTTTTATCGATTTTTAACTTTTGTTATCGATCGTTGATTTTTTTTCAACGGGAGTTAAGCGAAATCAGTACTGTAGATGTGGTTGCAAACATATATATGTGTAACACCTTGGCAGCCTGTACGTCCTATGTGGTATCTCGCAAAGTGATTTGGACACCACACTGACTTTCTGTACTACTGTATGGAAGAAACTACAGCATTGCATACTGCCGGAGCGCCGAGTACGACAGTACGCAGGAGAGTGAGGGCGCCCTGACAAATTTTTACCTGTGAGCGTCCCCGCTTCACTGACTTCATTTCCTGCTATAGAGTCTTCATTTTCATCTGTGAAGACTTCAGAGGAAAAGACGTCCTCCTCATAAGGATCGACCACTGGATTCTCTCTCCTCGCGTGTCCCCTCTCAGCCAGTTTGCCAGAGATTGGCTGGGGGCACATCAAGGAGGGGTAGCCGCTAGGAGAAGGAAGGTCCTCGGGCGCTGAATCACTGACTAGGTAATCTATATATATATGTACAGGGTGAAAAAGGACAAGAGAGTGTCATTAATAAGACAACTAATTAATTATGACATTTGCATATATTATTATTATATATATATTCATTGTCCAAGGTACATAACTTACAAGACCAACATTCTTTCCTAATATTGTAGGCGTTTTTTTTTGGGGGGGGGAGGATGGGGGCAAGGGGTACCTTATACCGATACTGCCAAATTTTTTGTGAAAATTATTGTACAATAAGGTTGATCATCTCTGTGGCAAAAATGTCCTTATGTGCACTATTGTCTCATTTACCACTATAGTATACTCATGAAATTTAGGAACAGTGCAAACAGGAAAATCTGGGTGGTGACGGGAGGCCAGGCAAAAAAATTACGAGTCCAGTTTTCAAACATCATAGTTTATATACAGTGATGTAAATGGAAAGTATTAGCAACGACTTGCAGCAAATATACCTACAGTATCACACTGCAGATTGATACAGCAAGAGTGAAGATGTATACGACAGACAGACAAGCTACTGTAGTTACTGTACTGTCAGTGTTACAGTAGCCTTGTTATAAATTAATAAAATCCAAAAATCATATTGCTACCACCTTTCAGTGGCATAAAAAAAAAGATCAAACAAAAACAAAAGAACCCAACCAGCACAAGAAGAGAAGCTGATGTTGTCATCACTGAATATTCATCAAATACTGTACAGTATATGCTATTTATGGTACAGACAACTGGTAAGAAATAATTTATTCGTTATCCCATTGCAAAATGCTATGCAAAATGGTCAAACTTCTGTACAGAGTGCAGAGATGTATCGCAGGTTTGGCTACACAGGAACCACATTATTTTGAACGAGAAACTTTCAGAGCCTTTAAAACTACTGTACTGGATCTACATAAATTTTTTTTTTATATAGCTGTGTCAATTTTAATCTTCATATTCATATGTTAAGGGTTTCGTCATTTTGTTGTCATTGTAAAGCTCTCTTGAACATACTTAAGCATGAACAGAGCGCTATATAAATTTGGTAAATAATAATAATCATAATAAAATCTAAAAAGTGATTATCCCCTGACTAATCGAAATATTAACTGTGTCCTTCAGTGTATATTCACACATGTAAAGAGGACTTACGAAAGCAAACTTTTCCAAATTAGGAAATACAGAAAGAGACACATAGAGACAGAGACAGAGGGACAGACAGAAAGATAAAAAAAACTTGCCTTCAGGATTCATATTGTATACTTCCTCAAGCTTCATACCTCCTTAATTTGATAAGAAACTAATATCCATAAAGAAATTTAACCATTCAACATAATGCTTGTATGTTACAATGGCATAGGCACCATGGTTTAATACACTGTACTGTAAAACACCTACAGAGAGTCACTAGTGTGAGTGACACTGTAGTACGCCACTGCAAGTGGCTGTGCATATGATGTAGACACAATATATGTATACAGTGTACAGTATCCAAAAGTGTATGTATCCAAATGTTCGAGAAGGCTAAACAGAACCTTCAAAAGTGTGTAAGAGCCGGAAATAGCCTTGATGGAGGAAATCGCAGCTAATTGAATCAAGAATCTAGTTGATCATATAATCCTGATGGAGGATGACTTCTTCCTTTAAATAATCTTCAGCAGTTAATTAAGACTTGAAGAGAAAACAATTTTTTATTTTTCGACTTGATACAATGTACAAGTAAAATATGTCCCATGCTGGTTTTCGTTGGCTATCAGAAAGGAAGGAAGTTCTGTACAACAAGTCATTATTCATTAATTAAGTTCTGGATTAATAAAAGGAAATCCAACCATTTTTTATGCTGCTTCAACTCGGAAACAAAGATAGAGAAGGGAGATGCTACGTGAGGTTTTTGCTGTTTACAATAATCAAAGTCCATATCCCAATTTGTACTTAGTGAACTGATAACAAACTATTCGTCATCACTTGATCATTTACAGAACTTGGCTTTCTATTGTTTAACATTGATCATTCCAATCGTAAAGATCAGAATAACTGCAGGGAATCATTTATCCAGTATCACACTGCAAGTGCTATACAAAATGTACAGATGTTTAGCTAGGCGCGTAGCCAAGGGGGGGTGCGAAGGGGGCAGCTGCCCCCCCTTGAGTATATTTTAAAAAAAAATTTTTAATGTATTTATGATATCGCTAGTATTTTCAAAAGAGAAAATGCTAAGATGCAACTGACAAAGCCTGGGAAGTGCCATTTCCAGCGATCTGGGAGGCAGTTACAGAAAAATTTTCTTGTACACTTCACGCCTACGCTTAGATAGTTTGCAATGCCAAATCTACAGTTTCGCCCCACCCTTGGCAAATTCCTGGCTACGCGCCTGTGTTTAGCAGTTATCTACTGTACACAGAAACTATATAGCTAATGTTCAACAAGAGAAAAATATTCAGTCTGTTATTGCAAGTTCATGCAGTACTGTACAAATGTTAAGGAAATAAAAATGTATGATAACACTAACTAGTGCATTAATTGACAGTGTAATGTATGTCAAGCAATAACGTACACCGTACATGTATGTCACAAAGAAAACCATTGAAGCAGATTTTACTTTCCACCTGTCTCTGCAACCTATCCATATAAACAGCACTACTCATACTGTACACTTTAGAAAGAGAATCTTCATTGTTGATATCAGTTGAAGTTTTTAATAAAATTTGCATAAATTTAACAAATTATTGATCTTACCGTACAGTATGTCTACACTGTACTACAGCGTACTGTAGACGACACAATTGTGACGTTACTACTGTGACATCTTTATCCATGACGTAAACAATAGACTTCAATAGTGTGCACACACCTTCATTAGTGAAGCCACAGTTAAATCAATAAATCTTTCATGAAGCCAGAGTGTCAGATACCACGTTAATGGACAAAGTTCAATTACGTGATTGTGAAATATTTAAAATGGCTTGCCACGTTTACTGCATGATTACAAGTATCTTCTAGGAAGCCAAGAGAGGGGATCTCTCCTAATGACTTTTGGATTGGCAGACACTTTGACAAGAACAATCGTTAAATATGTGTACATGGAAGTTGAAATTGAATAAAGTAGGACATATTCCAATATGTCCCGGATCCCTTCAACAATGCCCTCTCCCTCACACTCTCACCCCATTCTGCTACATATAATCTTTCACACTTTTATATGAGCACCCAGTAATGTTATTAGAGAAAAAAAGTTTGCGTCCTAGAGATGCAAGCACCCGAAAAAGTTTGCGTCTCGTAAAAAAAGCTTGCGTCCCGATCGAAAACCAATTACATTTATCGTATGACCTACTGTTACTAATACAAGTGTAGTATCACTAACTATACTCTGTGAATGTTATACACAATATATAGGGCAGAAATGCTCAGTGCCTTTAGCTTCGCTGTTTTTCAGGGGCGGCCCGGCCCACCCCTCCTTTCGACCACCCTGCCGTTTCAACCAATTTTTACCCCCAGTCCCCCCTCCTTCATCCGCCCTTGTACTTCCCTTCTCGCCAACTCCGTAGTAGCTCCGTGCTTTGACCTTGCAGCGATTCCAACAACCAACTCTTCAAAATCCCAGTACCTACAGTGTGCATATCTCTCGCTTAATTCCATTTCACTGTACTACTGCATGTACATGCCTGTTCGAGCTTCATTTTCAACTACACATCCACAAATCCATAAAATCTGATCCAACATTTATCCTGGGCTCTTAGCAAGCAATCATCTATACGAAAATTACAGTAGGTCTATGTGAATAGCTTTTTACGCAATGTAGATTAAAAAAAAATTAGTTCAATATTCTAAAGTACAGTAGTTTACACACAAATGTTGCGCCAAAATAACATTAACTGAAGCATGTGGTTAACTGGACCGCGAAATTTTTTTGCAACAGAAACTACTGTACTGATGGTAAGAATGCACATTTTACATTAGCAACTCTTAATGCAGAGAGAAGAAACATACTGTGAGCTGAAATATCCTGTTCAGGATCAGAGATGTTAGCTTCCCACAAAATTCATAGATTGTCTCCACTAGTCCAAAATCCATCCCTGGGGATTGAAATTTTCATGTGTAGACCAGCTTAAGTTCTTATCTTGAATAATAACGAATTTTAAGTCTGTGCCATGGTTGACCCTGCCAGTTTCTTACATGTTTCGATGATTTTCACTCTACAGACTGTAAACATTGGTGCATTAGAGTCTGTGATCCTCATTGAACAGTCCTATAACCTTTGAGAAGTGCATAGTACTTGGTATCCTGAATACATAACTGTTATTTGCAATTAGATGAGAAAAAAATGTTGAATGGCACATGGCCTGGTCTTCATATCCATCTAGCCTTCAAAAGTAGCTATAGTTGTCTAACTTGTCTAAATCAGAGTCTTCCAGCATATAGCCTAAGTTTTAACTTTCCTACTGTCCATTATTCTACAGTTGCCACTTATTTAATGTAATCCAACAAAAGATAAACCTTCTATGATAAAGCATCCATGAGATGTAGTTTAGTGCCATGGCTAAATCTGTGTTATGATTTGGTCAATTTCTGTGTTGGCCTATGTATTTCAACTATTAGCTCGAATTTATATATTAATATTAATAAAATTGACATTTTGATATTCTTTAATGCTGATATATGTAGCAATCCACATTTAAATAAGAGTTAAGACTATAGCAACAATTTCAATGCTGGAAATTTAGAACAGACACCTTATTCGCAGGACTGTGATATTTTTGAAATTTGGTTTATAATTGGCTTTCGATGACATCATTTTTGATGTGACGTCATTCATTTGACCTCTGCACCTTAACGGCGCGCAAACCCGAAGTTCTTGCATGTCTTTCAGTTTCAGGCTTTCAGAATCAGATTCACCGTCTTTGCCGGTTTTTACGGAGAAATTTCCTGCTACATTTTAAATGTCATGAATTATTAGGAAAATATTGTTTTTGAGCCGACTGACATAAGAAGAACTTAATTGCATTTGCCCTGCAAATAAGGTGTCTGTGTCCGGCTGTTCGCAGGGCTGCCCTGTGAATAAGATGCTTGTGTCCGGCTATTCGCAGGGCTGCCCTGTTAATTTTAAGGTGTATGTGTCCGGCTGTCCGCTGGGCTGCCCTGTTAATAAGATACTTGTGTCCGGCTATTCGCAGGGCTGCCCTGCGAAAATAAGATGTTTGTGTCCGGCTATTCGCAGGGCTGCCCTGCGAATAAGCCCCACCAATTTAGAAACCTAGACTATTTGTAAACAAACTAAATGAAGGCTACTTAAATTGATGCAATGAACTAAAAGGTGAAATTAAAATTGTTTTCAGGGCCTTCTACTAATTTGAGCATATTCCTGGGACAATTTTAATTTGAGGACAGTACATGAAATCCAGGGACTGTCCCAGGAAAATCAAGGAACAAATGGATGTCTGGTCAACTTAACTCAAGGCCTTTACGAACTTAATCTAACCTGGGGGCTAGCCTATAATAAAGGCTATCAGTCAAGAGGAATCTGATCAAAGGAGGCTAACGGTCAAATCGCATAGCCTAAGCTTAGTTGAAAGGATGTAGGCCTATGCAAATTAAACTGCAGACAATTACACTTACAAATCAAAGTTCAAAGATATCAGCCAGGGGGTGGGGGGGGGGTGCTCATCATCAATTATGGCTAAGACTAGCCTACCATTGTACCATCCTACATATCACTGGAACTGGAGCCTATGTGCTCTAACGTCAAGTGCATGTTAAGTTAGCTAAGGTTAGGCCGTGGACTTAATATTTTAAGGCCCTAACCTACACTTAGACAGCAGACTACAGTTGGCTAATCTTCCACTAGTACACTACTACTGTAGCCTAACACTAGCAGTAAGGCAGTTACTATACGTTTAGGCTATTTCAGTATTATACATTTCGTAAAATACGTGCTGAGAATATTAATGCCCTACCAGATCATCAACGGATCAGTATTCATGAATGATCGAGAAGGCTCTAAATGTAGAATCGGCAGTGTTCTGAAGAGTTTTGCTGATATCAACAGGCTTTTCTCCGCCCAAGATTCACGCTATGCATAGACCGTTCGGATTAAATAACGAATCGACACTAGCCAGTTTACTATGAATATACGGCAGCGCACGAGTAACAGTGTTTGTTTAACTGCAAATGTCAACACGCGAGCAAGAAAAGTTTCAATACGTTATTCCTAGGTATCCGTACAAATTGAGCGTATTTACCCGGAAATGACGTCAGACGCGGGAAATTTGTTTCGTGTGTACACATATCAAATCAGTACAAGGGCACTACTGTTTTATAAAGGCCGCATCGAAATAATCACAGCGTAGCATAGGCCTAGTTTGGATCACACATGACCCATTGCGAATACGAACTGGAGCAACGTCCCATACGTACCGATTTAAATATATGACGTCCTTGTTAAGCGATCTGGATCAATGAGAGGAAGTGTAAGTAGCCTACTGCCAGCAATGAAAATGTTGACCATGTGAGCTAAGCGATTATTGAATTAGCCTACTGACGTGACGTAAGTTACTTTAGGGCCTAGGCCTAGCCTAGGCCTAATTAATTGCATAACATAGGCTAGCTAGGCCTAGGGCCTAAACTTAAGTAAAAGTGTAAGTTTAGACCTACCTAGTCCTAGCTAGAACAAAGGCTAAGTTGCTGAGTTACACCTTAGTGGTAATCCAAGGTCCAATTTGCAATAGCGCATAGGCCTAGTCCAGTTATTGCGTAAAGCCCAGAGACTACAGTAGCAGGTCTGGCTCAAAGCAACTTAGACTAGTGCCTAGGATACAGGCACAGTGCTTCCTCCTACTCCTTGGCTGTCACAATTCAGTATAATTAGCAACCAACAACTAGGCAATTAAGGCCTTATGGCCTAGTTTGAAATACAAACCTGTATATGTTAGACCTAAAGTAAAGTTAGAGCCTAGTCTAACAATATTACATTTGATTAATTATTGCGTGAATATCAATAATGCAGCCAATTGAAGAGGGGGAGGGGGAGAGGGGAGGCCTAAGTTAGGCTAGGCCTATGTTAGTTTGTAATGGTTGGTGTTTTGAAGCTAAGTAGAAAAACTATGCACAATTAAATTCCTATGTTGTGCCGTAACTATACCATAAAATGAAGACAGTTTTATGTTTAAAGATCTACATTTCTCTTAGAAAAGCATCTGAGTAGCTGTTGGACCCAGATCAGGGTGTTATAGGATTCTATGTAGAATCTCTCCATTGGACCTGCATCCACCACAATGGGCATTCAAGGGTTACTTCCTTTCCTTAAAGATGCCACTGAAGCCATTAACATTAGAAAGTATAGAGGTCATGCTGTTGCCGTGGACACATATTGCTGGATCCACAGAGGAGCAGTTGCCTGTGCTCTCCAACTTGCCAAAGGAGAAAAATGTGACCAGTGAGTTGTAAAGATCTGTTTAAATTTTTATGTTAAATGCAGTAACCTTTTTCTATATGCACTAAGTGAACTTTTCAGTTATGATTCAAACCATGTGTGAGCATAGAAAACATGTCTTACCACAGACCTTATGACTGTCATAGGTTTGTGACATTGTCTGTATTGTATTGGCCTGCATATATAGGTATTGGTACACTAAACAGAGCACTCTGTCATACTTATGCAACTACCAGACATGCTTTATCTATTAAAATTCTCCCATTGAGCATTGTGTTAGTGGATGTCTTCATGGGTTTACAGTTATAGTTTCATGACTGCCTCTACTGTACCTTGATGCTCGAAACACTCTTCACAACTCTGCTAGCTGCTTTAGTCAACATTGGTTTGGTATTGTGGAAAATTGGGAACAGTCAAAAGGCTAAAAAGGGTGAGATATTGTACTTTATAAAAGTTAATGCTAATTGGATGGTCTAGCCACACCCAAAATTAACAGAGGGCAAGTCCTGTCAAATCAGCCCTATGTAACTCCACGAAAACTTGACAAGTCTGGCAGTTTTTGACTACAAATGATAACAGTATTGCGAGGTGATCACTAGTAGCACATACTTTAAATGAAAAATTTGTTTGTTATTATTGCTTGTGAGTCCTTTCACAAGATTGTGTTATTTTCATTCAGAAATCTGTTTACAGTACAAACTTTCAAAATTGTTTGGACTAATGTAACAGCATCATTGTCATACTGTATATGCTGGGGCTGAAAACAAGAGTGCATTTGCTGGGGATTGGTGGGGGGAGAGAGGACATTTGGGAAGCCTTCCAACAACCCCCCAAAAAACCAAAAAACTGCTGACAATACTGTATACCCCATATGCCTATGCAAAAGGTAAGAATTTGAACACACAGAAGAATTTACAGATGACGGCAGATCGCAACTGTTTTTAACTTATTTCTTCACCCGCCAATCCAGGTACGTGAGGTACTGCTTAAAATTTGTCAACATGCTGCGGTCAATGGAAATCACGCCGATTCTAGTATTCGACGGACGTCATTTGCCAGCGAAGAAATCCGTCGAAGATGCCAGGAAAAAGTGAGTTTTAGAGTTTAATCAAGTCCTTGTTCTTCTTATCAAAGTGAGAACATGCTTAAATAGAATGTTAACTACTAATTCCATATCTAAAATTTCACAATCTTAGCTACCTTGTTAAAAAAGAAAAAATGCCAGCACACAAAAAATTGACTGGCTAAACTCAAATTCCCTCAAGGTTGGCATTTTCCTTGAGTTTAAACAAAGGCAACGGCACTTTTCCACTGATAGAAATGTGCAAGTGCCTTCATTTTTTTTTCATGGTCTGAATTTGATGAAAATTACTTCTCTTTTACAGACGGAGAGAACTCTACAGCCAGAAGGGAAAGCAGCTTTTACGAGAGGGTAAACCATCAGAGGCTAGAGACGCCTTCGTCAAATGCATTAACGTAACGTCTGAGATGGCTCTGGAAGTCATGAAGGTTTGTATCTGTTTCCAATTCATGATATGTGTACAAGGGAGAAGGACCAAGAGGGGAGGGGGAAGGGTGAGAAGAGGGGTTGGAGGGGCGAAGTGGGGAATGGGGACTTAAACAAATGCATTAACGTAACGTCTGAGATGGCTCTGGAAGTCATGAAGTGTATGTATCTGTTTCCAATTCATGATATGTGCACAAGGGAGAAGGGCCAGAAGAGGGCCAGGATGGGGGAGGGGGAGGAGGAACAAAATTGTTGAGACCATTGCACTGTTCTCATGTTTGTGCAGATGCAATGGGAATATTTTCAACTGATAAAAGTCAAAGCTCAGGTTGGGTGAGCAAAATTCTGCAGCTCTGCTTCAGTGAATGAGATCACTGTCAGATCAACAGAGTAAAGATTTGCTTACTTTGGTCATTTGAGATGTAAGAAGAAGTTATTAAGTCGAGAGGGAAGATTTATCCAAATTACACAATTACAACTATAAGCTTTTTAAGTTTTATTCTTGGTTCAATTGTGGCTGTTTGTTTTATTATTATTATTTGTTTTATCACATAGTATAACAAGGTGAACAAGACAATATAACTGCAAATAAGTAAAAAATGTGAAAGGAAGTAAACTAAGAAACCCTTTTGGGCTTAATCGAATAGAGTACTCCCATCAATGAAAATAGATAACCTTAACACCTATAAAAAAAACTACCCCCCCCCAAAAAAAAAATAGATAACCTTAACACCTGTTTAATACTTGCAACGCTGTCGGAATGTTGTCTACAGGCTGCGCGGTCGTTAGGTGTGGACTGCATTGTCGCCCCCTACGAGGCAGACTCTCAGCTGGCTTACCTGGAGAAGAATGGATTCGTCCAAGCTATCATCACCGAAGATTCCGATTTGCTACCTTTTGGGTGTAAAAGGGTAAGTTGTTGTTAAAACTAACATCTTCATCATAAATTTAGAAATTTTGTTTTGATTTGTTGACTTAATATGTAAACAATATCTGCCACAGGTGATGAAAAACAGTTCAGTTGAATTCTTGATTGTGAAACAAAAACTTGTGATGGTTCTTTCTTTTGAAGGTATTTGCACAAAAAGAACTTAATAAGATTGATTCCTTTTTTTTCAGGGAATAGTCAAAAGTATGCACAGGTTCATTGGTAAGGTCTTTTTCACCTCACAGGATTTATCCAATAGTTTCAAAATAGTATTTAAACAGCTGACAGAAATTTTGAATTACGGAGTGTCATACTTTCTAGTAACATATTGAAACCTTTAACATCACAGGATCTCTGACAGAAGCCAAAGACGTAGGGGCAAAAAGAAAAACCCACCTCACATAGCAATGTAGCATTCTTATTAACTTCCATAGGCCCTTAGGAAGCATCCTTGTGTTTTCAGGCAAACAGTAAATGAACATGACAATAAGACTGAGAAATACGTAACACATCAAAAGCCCTCTACTGAATTGAGTAGATTTTGGAAATTCGTTCGTGGTGCATCAAAATTATTTGAATATAATGAAACACAGCTCGGTGTAGCATACAGACCACTTTGCCGTAAAAACAACGATTTTTCAATGGCGAGGAATGCAAAACACATTTCAATTTCAAAAGCAGCCAATTGCTCCTATACCATTCTTCCCTCCCAGGGAGAGGCCTTTTCAATGGCCATTTTGATTTTTAATCCTGCAGGTGATATTTAAAATGGACACGAACGGGAACGCTCTGGAAATTGATCAGTCCAGTCTCAACCGTGCCCTCAAGATGGGAAGCTACTTCTCCGTCGACAAGTTCCGGCACATGTGTATACTTGCGGGATGCGACTACCTTCCGTCTTTGCAAGGAATCGGATTAGGGAAAGCTAGGAAGTTTATCCACACGAGTACTAATCCCGATATGCGTCAGGTATGTCCATCAGTCCAATTCTACGAAAAGGTCAGTATTGTCTGCACTTTGTAACATCGACGATTTCTATAGATCGTTTCATTGTCTCAGATCTCCGAGGATCACAGCTAAATAACAAGTACAGGATGCAGCCAGTTCTTGTATTGCAATTGTAAAGACCCGGATCTCTCAATCCCCACTGGCATCATGGACCCAAGCACCACCCCACCAAGCTACCTGTAAAACTGTGAGACGGAGAGAGGAAAAACAGTTTAGCTTTATAGTTGTTGTAACGTTGAGGCACATTTTAATCAATCGCTGAGGCTCCGCCCACCATACGCACTATTGAACGCCACGATGCAGCCAGTTCTTGCATTGTAATTACACACACAGCTAGATCATCCACTGTATATATTTGAAAATCTTGTGGGACAAGCTGCATTACCATTCAGACATCGTTGAAACAATATAGTGGTGTCCACTGGATGAGTACCATTTGATTTGTATTTGTATTTGATGAAATTGATTTGAATTTGATGATTTGTATTTGTATTGATTTGTATTTGATTATTTGTATTGATTTGTATTTGATAAAAACCCAATCTTCTGATTCTTGTTTTCATCACCATCCTCCAGGTTTTAAAGAGAATGCCTCTACAGATGAAGTTAAAGGTGCCGGTCACCCAGGAGTACATCGACGGTTTTATTCGGGCGGATAACACCTTTCTGTATCAGCTGGCCTTTGACCCCCGAAAGAGGAAACTTATGCCGCTTCATCCCTATCCTCCCGAACTAGCCGACGAAGAAATGGACTACGCCGGGAGGTAAGACTGTAACCTTTGACCACCTGATTTCTGCAGGAAATGTTTACTCACATTTGTATTTGATATTCTCACGATTGAAAACAGTGGAAATACTTTGAGAATAGTGTTTTGATAATGGCTGTTAGAATTTTTTGCCCTACTTTTTTGGCAGTTTTATTCTCAAATCTATTTTCATTTTGTTTTCCTGTTGACTTTTTTTTCAGGTACTTTGACTCCAAGTCAGCCCTGCAACTTGCTCTAGGCAATGTGGATGCAGGATCCTTGAGGAAAATTTTTAATTTTGAACCAGATACAAGTAAAGTGAGTCCTACTGATCTTTAAAATGTTTTCTGTAATCTATATATCCTTGCATTTAATGTCGTGCGGCGAGCTTAGTTTCATTTTCAACCTTGGTTTGCTGGACTTAAAATGTAACAAATATTGCTAAAGAGATACTCTGGTGGCGAAAAAACATGTTAAACTAATATCGAAAAGAGAAAATATTCCACAAGTAGTTGAAAACCTCCATCTCAATAACTTGCCCATAGCTCAAAGTTATGGTTGATTAAAGGCATTGAGGACTCGCCCCAAACCGCGTGCTGCGCTTTGACAAAGTTAACTTTCCGTTGCTTGCAAATGACTTTTTCTTCTTGTCGCTACAAAATGCAGACAGTAATGAAACGTGATACCTTGTTATCTTTTATCTAGACCTGAGATGTCCACACTGCTATGTTCACTGTGTTGTGGGTATTGACAGTAGCTGTATGTATTGACAGTACACTAGTGTCTAATTACCGACGGTAGCAAGCTGTTTGTGTATTTTCTGGGATTGATGGTGGTGTCTAACACTTCTGTTACACCTCATTCAAAACTAGGTCAGATTACTGGCATGTGGACGAGTCTTCACACCCTTTAAATGCAAGCTCTGTTGACTGGCTAAATCCTGGATTCTTCCATAGAGTTGGTGGTGTGTGATGACATAAATGGCAAAAGCTCTACAATAGGTTTACTTTTGTATAACTTTCTATCTATTATATTTTCGTTGATTTATCCTTGAAACATCATACATTTGGAATGTGTGCTTAGCTACCAGTGTTCTCTGTATTGAGAATTTGCAAAATGCAACTTTTTTTGCTCAAAATAATTCCCTCTGTGAATAAATGAGCTAGATATTATAAAACAAAAATTTTAAATATTTTCAGATTAATTGACATGCTGATATCTTTCACTCTATTGTTGCCAATATCCGTTCACAAAATAACCACAAAATTTGAAAAAAAATCATATCTTTGCTATTAAAACTGCTTTGAGGGATGTGGTTTTCACCTAAAGATGCAGAGAATTTCCAGCATTTATTATTAAGATTATTTTTATTATTAATTTCAGGCAACAGAATATCCCTTGAACCTACTCAAATGGCTTAAAATGATCCATAATCCCTTCAATCACTCATGGTACTTCCATCAGGAACATTAATCAATAAAGTACTATATACAGCTAGGTCACTGTTATCTGAAACCAAAGTGGTCACTAGTATAACATGTTCACATTTTGTGGTATATTTGTGATATTTTTAAAACCAATAAAATACTCAATTTCATACCGATGATAATGTTTCATCCTTCGACAATGCTCAGCCGTACCCTCAAGGCACCCACCGCTACAAACTGAGCATATGGCACGAAGATTTTCGACCCGCCCCGGCCCTGGCGACTAGAGAATCCGTGGAAGTCACAAGGAACCCTACTAAAGGTCAAGAGATGACAGTCCAGAGCAGTGGAATCGCAAGGAGGAGGTCGTCACCTAGGAAACGAAAGCGAGATGGTGAGTGCAGACAACCTGCGGTATTACCGTGATTAATCCGACTAATTATGTCAGACTTCATTTGTGCAGGAATTACATGTTCAGCTTAAATCATGAAAATCCTCACCAATGGAATTATACTGTAGAAAGACAGCTGTTGCCATGGAAACCAGAAGAAAATCTCAATATAAAGCCTAAATAAATCTTCAGTCTTCAGGTATAAATGAGGCTGTGTAAATAAGGGTATCCTAAATAAGTTCTAGTCCAAACCAACAAAGTTGTATGAAGCCAGCTGTTGCCATGGAAACCATGAAGGGAATTATGACACCTGACAGTTATGCTTTAAAAGTTGATCTTTAGGTTTACATATGAAGCTATGTACAGTTAAACAAACAGCTCAACTAGTAAACATTTAAATAATCATCAATATTTCACCCTGTGGTTTGGTCACAATTTCATCCTAGGCATCGTGTGTTTCCTTCTTCATTGCAAAGTTTTTCTGTCCTTCGGCTGAAATGCTCATTCCATCCGCTTGATATATCTGATATAAATCACAATCAGCCCTCATATACCAACTCTGGAAATATACAAATTTCCTGTTTTTCCCTAATTAATGATACCAGTAATTGAGAGATTATACAGGATCATAAAATTCTGAAGTGGATTTTAGGTAGTTGCCTTGTTTCTTAACTAATTGCTAGATTTAAAAACATAACCTAACAAGTAGAAGATATAGGAAGCCTTCACCATTCACTAAGTGTGATGATGTTTGGTATGAACTAACCACAGTTTAGCAAATGGTCAATATGTTCCATGTAGAAACCCATGTTGTCATGGCGACCTTTCATCATGCCAGCTCTTTTCTTAAAAGTTTAAGGAACTTGTGCTTATTTTGTCGTAATCTGCTTCCAGAAAATACCTCAGGTCAAGACGTTACATCTGCAGCAGCCCTAGCAACCATTTACGGCGGGTCTCCAGATTCCAAAACAAGGAGGATCCATGTATCAGGTGTGTACCAGTATTTCAATTGTAGGATTTATGAAATACAATGTTGCGATCAGTAAGCATTACCATTGCAGATTTAATAGTTTCCTCTTTATCATTTCAACATTTATGCATATTAACATTTTTGGACGTGGTTTTAATTGCGTCGAAGTCCTGAAAGAACATAATAGCAATATAGAGAGTGAACCAAACAGAACTGAAATTTAAAAGTTGTCCTTAGAACATTAATAATTTTATAGATTATATATGAAAATAAAGTTTGATAATTTCCTATTTAATACCTAAAGAAGTGAAAAAACAAATCCCCTAGTATTCACCCTTTAGAATTTCTGTTTGCTAGTTTACGATTATATTATTCTTCAGAGGAGGCCACCATTCCAGAGACTCCCAGCCCTATGAAGGAATTGGACAAGCGCCCTCCACGGGAAATCGAACCAGTTCCTCAACGGAACAGGATGACTCCTCGCAACGTCTTTGCGGTCAAAAAGAACCACCGAGTTGACAGGGTGCACAGAGAAAACTTACTGCAGTCTGAAGTTACGGTTTCAAGCAGGTGCGCTTTTAAACATCATTTGCAAGTCACGGATGAATTTAAGATAATAATAGAATGGCAATAATTATTATAACGTTTAGAATAATATCTTAAGGCAGTTATTTTACGACATTAAGCAACCGCATGTGTGTGTGGAAAAAACCAAATGACATGTTTTTCATACTTCACGTTGGGTGGCTATCTAATATATAGTCTTATAGCTTATTTTATTCACCATTTGGAAGACCATTTCAGTACCATGGAGTTCTCCTATATGAAAAATCACTCATATTTTAGCAGGCCAGACTTGAAACCCACAATCTGCTAGATGCTATTTTGATAGCTTTTTTTTCCCCGCTTCTAAAGCCACTGCCTCCGTCTACTCAACCATAGCATTCGTTGCCCAGAGGTTTTGTTTGAAATGTCGTACTGCAACAGTAAGAGAAAACTTAGAAAAAAAAGTAGTGCAGGTAAATTGTCCAGAGTTCTTCTCGAATGCTATATGGATGATGATTTCAACAGGTCCTCATTTGATACCTAATTTGTAAATTGCTTTTATTGACTTCAAATAAATAAATTAAAATATGATATTTTAACTTTATATGGACAGCGCAGCACAAAGACAAAATCCTGCACCATTGGTCTTGAGAAATTTGTCATTCACTGTTCACATTTAAATAGTCAAAGTGTCAAACTGTATTTATATTTTACTATTTTGTTAATGTGGCTTGCATCTGGTATAAAGTCTGACCTAATGGCCTTGGTGCTAAACTAGTTTGTTCAGCCACTTTCATTGATGGTCTTCTGGTAGTTGAAAAGTCATTATTCAAATACTAAAAAGTGTTATTGTCTTGTAAACTGCACTTGATATTAATTTGGTGTCTTATAAACTGTACATTAACATATCCAATCTACTTGTAGTCCAAAAGTTATCTTAGTGTCGTTCGGAAGTGTCTATAAGTAAATTCATAACCGGCCAAGGCAAAGCTTACTACAGGCAGCAATCTCTCCGGATATTAGTTGTTGGTTATTTGCTCAACTCAAATTCAACTTTTTTATCAAGTCTCATTTCAGTTTTTTTTGGTTTGTTCATATTGAGCTTTTTCGGTATTTACTTTTCATCGATTGGCTGATGTTTGCTTTGCAGATTCTTCCCATCATCGACAACAATCGTGGAGACGGAGGAAGACACAAAGTCACCCGACCAATTAGAAGAAAAAGATGACTTAGTTCTTGTTCATGAGGACAAAGGTCACATCTATGAACCTGGTAGGATGGATGACATCGCCGCCGAGGGGGCCAAAGAGGAACGGCCGGAATTACAGGACAGTATACGAGACCATCAACGTAAAGTCCGCGGTGCCACGGGGAGGCTCTGCGATAAAAACGTGGACAGGACGGGGGTGTTAGACTCCCTGCAGAAGTTTCGACATTCAGAATTCTACGAGGAACAAGTCCGGATCAAGAGGCAAAACGAGGCGAGGAGGCAGAAGACCCCACCGTCTTCTAAGAAAGGTGTCTCGGGTGTAACCAACAGGAAAGGAGGTGCATTCCATTGGTCAAGTCAGGTATCCAAGAGTGGGGTCGTTCAAAAGACTCTGGCCGACTCGATGAAGAGTCTTTCTACGTTCCATCGGAAAAGCAACTCACAAATTATGAAATGGAAGGATTCCATCGAAGATGATGAACCTAGGACAGAAGGGTGTGTCGCAAACAACAGCCAAGAGAGTCTGTCTGATTCTCAACGTAGCGACATTAAATCGAGTCAAGTTGAATCGGAGGGCGACTTTGCGGAGTCCCAGTCTTCCTCGACTGGACTCTCGTCTCAACGCAGCATCCCGACTTGCAGTATAGACAGGGATGGCCCTACTTTCAGTCAGCTGGTAGCAGATGGAAACGACTCGCCGGTCGGAAAGACGGTCGACAATTCCGACGCAGAGTTAAGCCCCGGCGATAAGGAAATATGCGACTTGCTTGCCGACATGGTCGAGGAGGAAGACGTTGCCGTCGTTGGTAAAGATTGCGATGGTTCGGAGGCGTCCCACATTGGAACAAATACAAAGTCAGACTCGTTAAGAGATGGTGGTGATGTGGTGACCTCCATGGTAGAGGTAATCGATGGCACCTCACAAGAACCGTCATCAAACATCCACGGTACTCCGACTCTGCCGTCCCTCGGTGGAATCGAGGGTCAGGGAATGCGCCGTCAGAAGTCACCGTCCAACGATGAAAACAGTCCACCGTTAGATTTACAAAGGAAGAGAAAAGATGAAACCGTGAGCTCGTATTTTACAAAGGTAAGGAAAGTTCTTTTTTTTTTAAAGAGTTTGCAGTGTTTTAGTACATTTTTCTCAATTCAGCATTACCAGAATGTTTTGTTGGGGACTATATTTGTAATTTTGATGGCTCCTTTGTGACTCCACAGGGGTCGTTCATGTTACAAATGGAAGTACTTCACAAAATAATGTGGGATCCCATGAGATGGTTTACCTCACTGTGACTTGTTTGTATGTATGTATTTTAGATCCTCCTGCAAGCAGGAACTCGCGAAGAAGCCATCATTGGCTTATCAAAGCCGCAATCTGACCGAAGTCAGTCTCTATATTTAACGTCCATGATTATGAATTGTCAATTGTCAACAACTCTGTTACTTGACGACATACATTAATCTGGGAGTGACTCGAACTCAGAACCTTATGATTGGAAGGCACCGGCGTTAACCACTGAGCTAACACTCCCCTTGTACAGTAGGCCTCGTCTCAAGAAAACAGTTAACTCCTACAGAACTCACAAAATCAAAATTTGATTGATGTAACGTTTTGTAGAATTTCTAAGAACTATAGCTTAGATCACTTAAGATGCGGACAGGCAATCCTGACACTGTTGATGTAATGATAGTTTACTGCATCAGTGATAGCAAACTCCTACAGTGACCTCGCATGAGCACCAATTAACAGTGATAAAAAAATTGCAATTTTCGATAAAAGATCGACTGGTGATGGGAACCATTTCATACAGTATACTGTTCAACACAACAATTTTCTATGGTGTCCGTAAAGGGTTGCTATGGTGCATCTCTTTAATCATTTGCTGTTGTGTCATAGATGGTAGGCATGACACCACGTATACTTGGAATAGTGCCACATGGTGCCATATTTTGCACAACTGTCTGGTTTGGTGCCACAAAGGTTTAATGTGGTTCCAAAATTGTTGCCATGGTGTCACAAATCACAAATGATTGTCATTTTGATAAAGAGGTTCGATATGTGTTTAATGTAATGTGCCAGAATGGATTGCTATGGTGCCAGATTGGATTGCTATGGTACCAGAAGGGTTTGTTATGGTGTCAGAAGGGTTTGTTATGGTGGCATGATGGATTGTAATGGTACCAGAAGGGTTTGTTATGGTGTCAGAAGGGTAGCTATGGAATCAGAAGGGTTGATATGGTGTCAGAAGGGTTTGTTATGGTGCCAGAATGGATTGCTATGGTGCCAGAAGGGTTTGTTATGATGTCAGATAGGTTGCAATGGTACCAGAAGGGTTTGTTATGGTGCCAGAATGGATTGCTATGGTGCCAGAAGGGTTTGTTATGATGTCAGATAGGTTGCAATGGTACCAGAAGGGTTTGTTATGGTGCCATTATGGATTACAATGGTACCAGAAGGGCTTGTTATGGTGTCAGAAGGGTTGCTATGGTGTCAGAAGGGTTGCTATGGAATCAGAAGGGTTGATATGGTGTCAGAAGGGTTTGCTATGGTGTCAGAAGGATTTGTTATGGTGTTAGAAGGGTTTGTTATTTCTGGTGCACTCTCCGTCCAATTCTTTTCCAGACACACAGTTGCTTCATAGACGCCGTAAAGTTAAATAAAATCAATCATTTTCTGTTCTCTTCACAGGGCAAGGAAAGTCAATCAAACGGTAAATATGAAGCATTAATCTTTCATCCTAGTGAAAACTCTAAACCTATCATCATATCAGTGAAAATAAATACATACTTGTTTAAACCCTAAACAAGCACCAAACTATCGTCAAATACATGAGTGCATGCCAGTACCGGGTTAAAGTAGCAGAGTGTGACTTGTTGAATTTACTACTTCAAGGTGTCTGGGAAGCAATACTATACTACACACCTGACAAAAAAGAATTTCAAACTTTACTTTTGAGAAAAATGGTGAGATTCCTTCCACATTAGTCAAAATTATGGCAGTGAAAAGTGAGCGAAAGAAATTGTTGGATTTCTGCTCTCCCTCCATTATTTTGTAAACATTCTTTGGTTGGGTTGGGTTGGGTTAAGACCCAAGATGGTGGCCTTGAAGCTATGCATAATTGAAGAAAGTTTGCAAAAGAATTCAGTACCACTTGCATTTCGTACTTTCACCAAAATCGCTCGTGGAAAAGCACGTTGTGACAGGTCTTCTAATTGCTGTTTGCTCCAAATTTATTTCTCTGTAATCAATGCTCATTCTTTTGTTTTAGCCTCCTGCAAAGTCCCAGGTCTTTCCAAGCGAAAGAAGCCTACTAAGAAGAATCCGTCCAGTAACCAACAGCCGACACTCATGGCATTTATGAAGAAAAAGAGTGCTTTTGGGTAAGTTAATAGATTTAAAAAAAACTTTGTGTTGGGGAGACTAACTTTGCCATAGACACATCCAGAAGTGAACAATCTTCAGCCAGGTAGATTGTTTGTTTGCAAAGACTGGAAAAAAGCATTGATGTTACAATAACAAAATGAAAATGTTGGGTTGTATGGTATTGTAGTGTAGCAAAAACACTATAAAACAGCATGTCTAAGGAGAATGGAAGGATCTGGTCTGGTTTGTGAAAATTATTCAGAAATACATAAAATTTGTTTTATGAGCTTGTGCATAATCAGACTTATACCCCCACCCATACCTTCACTCATACCCCCACCCATACCCCCACCCACCCATACATCCACCCATACCTCCACCTCACCTGCTACAAGTGCTGGCAGCCATTGGAAAATGAAACTTACTCACGCATCTCAAAAGTATAATTATCAGTAAGTTCATAGAAATTATGAGTAATTCGAACAAGTGTCTTTTTCAGTTCAAATTTTATCCATCAGTATGTTACTTTAGGGTGATATCATTATATCTGCTGACCCATTTTGTGTTTATATCTAATCGTGCAGGTCGAGCGGTCCAAGCCCAACAGACAAGAAGTTGCCTTTGTCACCATCAAAGATGGAATTCGATCGAAATATCACTCCCGAATCAGATAATCTTTTCACTCTCAATAAAGCCTCAGCAGTTAGAAAGACCATTTTCAAGTGACATTCCACAGATCTATGCCAAGACATTTTTTGGCGAATGTTTTTTGTTGGGGGGGGATTTAACTCTACTCTTGTAGTGATTAAGGAGAATGTATGAAGCATAAAAGTACCATCATATTGAGTTAGTGAATGATATTTATGGAACCCAGAGAATATTACTCAAACAGGTTGGAATCGACCAATTTAAGACCCTCTCTACAACGTTTTCAATCAATAGGGTATTCAGGGATATTAAAGACCACTGCTATCATCTGACATAGTTGTACTTTTATATCACTTCAAAGTTTTGCGAAATGACAATTGAAATGGCTGGACATACTAGTCTATCACAGGCCACTATTTTCAGTTCATACTACGTCAAACTCAATATGAACTATTTCTTTACTCATTTTCAACTTTTTGCATTAATATCATAATTAGTTTACCAATGTTGAGTTTAATACCTCTATTTTATTGATTTTTTTTTTCTGTTTTGTTTTAGGCCTTATTTGTCTTTGTGAAGATGTCCAACAAAAATGTATTATTTTAATTTATTATGATGATTTTTTTTTTTATCTAGGCCTAGATAAATTGTACATCATATTTCATGTTTGTTGCTTTTTAAGCTGAAAATAAGTTTTTCTGCCAAAATAAATATGCAATATCTTCAAAACGTCACTAATTTGTGTTTGCGCTTTCAAAATAAGATTTATAAGCAATTCATGATCTCCCTTTTATCGCAGAACCATTACCAACTTTACCTCACCTTCAGACCATCACTTCACCCACAACTTCCCTCCCTCCCCTCGCCACCATGTGTATCTTTACCTGCATCCCTCACACATGTGGTAAGTTAATAACGCAAATGTAACAGTGCGTGTAGTATCACCCTGGTGGGTCTAAGCAGTGGCGTAGCTAGGGGGGGTCAAGGGAGGGCCCAGGCGCCGGGTTTAGGGGGGGGTGCTGAAATGGGAAAATGAGAGTAAAAAAAATAAGCACTTTTTAGAAAAACATGACGAAATTGATGTATGTCGTCAGGCATGAATATTTTCCAGTTACTAATAAGAATCTGAACTGAATGTAGTTGTTTTTATCAGCAAATTTATTGATTGTGATTTCTTTTCAGTCCATTTCGACCGTTTTTTTCATTTTTTTTTATATTCTGTTCTGTGGTCTGTAATGACTATACATGTCACGGAAATTTCGGGTATTTCAGTATACAGTTCCAAGGCAGTAGATTTCGAAGGGTGGAAAATGTTAATATCATAGGCGTAGGACGGTAGGAGCACAATTTGATTTGGGGGGGGAGGGTGCTGTAATGACTTGCCCGAAAAATATAACCAAAAATTTTTGCGCGACTTCGCACTCAATTTATTTTTCTTTCAGTAGTGGGGGGGGGGCGATTTTCTACTCTTGCAACCGGGTGCCAAAACCTCCAGCTACGCCACTGGGTCTAAGTAAGTTGGGGTTATTTATCTTACACGGGCAATCCAATCCTTTCCATCTCTAATTAATGTTCTAAATCGCTAGAACCAAATGCAAGTAGAACTGCATTTGCCTGCAAATATACAGTATTGTAGTGCGCGTGGAGTGCTTGCAGTATTAGGAAGAACTTTTCGGTTGTTCATGGTGTTATATTTTCGGCGGACAACACACCAGGGTGCAGAGCCGTATATCTCTATATACGGCTCTGCCAGGGTGTATAGTGTAGCGCCCCCAACAGGGGTTGTAGCTAGCAGAGCGGCTGTGTGTTTGATAGGGCAGCTGTCGGCCACAATATGTCAAGATCAATGTGGGGCAACTACAATTAAACACAACCTGAACCAATAAAACCTGAACAAATAAATTGAATTTTGTAGGCTACTACCAATCAATTTAATACAAAACCGCTGAGCAGGTGTTTACATATCAAGTTATATATTACTTGAGGTCATCGCAGTGACCCACCGTCCAAATAAGAATGTAGCAAGGTGATAAATGAATACTTCACCAATAGGCAATAAATCTCTAACGAAGTTAATGATAGAAAGAAATACACTGCCCATCTAACACCTTACCCAGCTGTTCCCTATAGTACCAATATTTAATTTATAACATTGCAAATCCACATAAATCTCAGCTTATAATTTACATAAATAATAGTGAGACGTACCTGCGAAGTTTGTGGCCAAACGTATAATTACGAGTCCTAAATCTACAATACGTAGGCGTTGCCTCGGGGAAAATTATAATCGAAGCCAGCCACAAATACAAGAATAATCCCGCTGGGTGAAGCGATAATATCGTCCGAAGCACACATCATGTTCCCAAACTTTAAATGGATTTAGAGTAATAATTTAAAGGGATTCAGACAAACCGGGGAAATACGCCCACAATATTATAAGAAAAGGGACTCGGGCCTTGTCTAAACTATAAAACAACATTTAACTTACTTAACGAACTGGCCAACGGACCTCACTGGGCAGCGGCTAACACCAAAAACATAACACACTCTTGGAAACCCAAATTGCAAGTGCCCTAACTTTAAAAAAAAAAAAAAACTGACTCGAAACCTCGGATCTTCGCGTGGCTCGAACATTCCACATTACTACGGAAGGAACCAGACTATTGTCGCGAGAGCTGGACAGCTGCAAGGGGGACGGAAACAAAGGAATAAAATATCAGGGGCGGATGCAGGATTTGTGACAGGGGGGGCTGACTGGTCCAGCCGCGCCTGAACGTAAGACTATCTAAGCGGAGCGCCACCATCGGTTGGCGCGGAGCGCACCAGAAAATTTTTGGCTTTACAAACCCCCAGATGGCCGGAAACGGCACTTCCCGAGTATTCTAAGCTGAATGTACCTAGCCTGAAAATATGGATCTCATGTCTGCAATTTCTCAATTGATGAGAAAAAAACAATCTATGAAATATGGTAATACATATCAGATGAGTTGAGATGATGCAAAAATCATAATGCCTTTAGCCCCCAATCCCCCTCCCGTTCCGTCACCACTGTTTGATGCAGGGCCGGATCCAGGATTCTGGAAGGGTGAGGGGTTTGGCCTCCAGTGATCCTAGGGTCTAAGGGGAGTGGGTTTCCCTCTATCCATTGTGAAATTCTTGGATATTTAAGTACAACAGGGAACCCCCTTCAATTTAGTCATGCAAAGCACCTCTCTCTTTTTTTTCTCTTTTTTTTTCTCTTTTTTTTTGGGGCCAAGAGCAGGGGGGTCCGGACCCCTGGACCCCCCTCTGGATCCGTGCCTGAATATGCACGTGAAACTACAACAATTCACTATACATATTAAAGATTATGATCAAACAGACCCCCAGGGAACAATAAATAATACACACAAACAGGACAACTACTCCAGCAGTGATGCCACCTATGTACGGAGGCGTTTACGCGACGCTCCTCCGGGCGTCAAAATAGTCATGTCGCTTGTGAGCGCCGTGACAGCCTCAGAATAAGTTGGCTAAGCAGCTAGCCTCACTGAAACTGCAAATGTACAGAGACTATATGAAACTTACAGTTTCAACGCTGAATACCTACGGACTGATCAAGAGTTTGCCAAGTTCAAGTCGCGTTGGTTTCAGTCGGGAAAAAAGTGAATCTGTAACTATGGAGCTGTAAGCGTTATGAAAAAGTACATCACCACGGCAAGGTTTTGTGGCTTTCAATATCATCTACATCAATGCCAAAATATTCACAGCAAGTAAAACGGGAATATTTTATTTCAAATAATATTAATTTTGTTTCATACAGGCCATAATGTTGCAAGCAAAATGTTCTTCATGTCAACAGACAGTGGCGTCACCAGACTTTTCAGTCTGGGGGGCACCAGCATTTGATGGGGGGCACTTAGGTGGATACGGATCGCCGTCCTGGGGGAGGGGTCTAAGGGGAGGGGATGCTCCCCTCCCCTTTGGAATTTTCGCATACGGAGGATGGGCTAGATGCAAAATGGTGCCACATTTGATGCTAAATTCGATCTGAAGATATCTCCAGAAATTGCTATTTTTGAGGTAATGATTTTAACAACGCGCAGAATTTTGCAGAGGATATGAACCACATGCTGTCGATATTATGTCTAACCCTATCAATAGAACCTACATTTGTTGAATTAATGTGTGCATGACCCCGACTCCTTTCTTGTCCTCGTTTTCTCCCATTATCTATTAAGATGTAACAGGTTCCAGTATCGTTATTGGCTGACACATTCAATGTAAATATCGACACCTGTTGTGATGGCGCGGGTTACGACTTCGATACCCGACGGTCAAGGATAAATTTTTTCGCAGCTCATTTGAAGAAAATACGAAATACTGTGCTTCTTTGTCCTTATGAAAAACCAACTCAGATGATGGGAGTTGAATATAACAAAATATATATATATTTTTTTACCAACCCAAATCTCAGATGGGGGGGCACTCGGGGGGCACTAGGTTTTCCAGGGGGCACGTACCCCCTGCCACCCCCCCCCCTTGGCGACGCCACTGTCAACAGAAGGGCAGGCATGGATGGCATCCATATTGTTTTATATTTTTGTACAGTTTTGCTGCCTTGTTTTGTTATAGGCAAAACAAATTTTGCATACAAAAAGTGATGAATGAGAACGTTGTGGTATTGATCACCACCATGCATATACCTCAATGTCCTTATACTGGAAGAACATTGAAATTAAGCTAACAAAGAAAATTTCAAACAAGATCTTACTCTACAATTGTTGTTGTACATCTAGTGTCTTCCTTGTGGTTCCTTAATCCTATCCACTCTACCCTCAGTCACCAAGAGGGACACCAATTTTGCTGACGACCGCATTGATCGCATTTTAATTTCTTGGTCATCTCCATCATTTTTAACTATATTTGTGTATAAGACTTAACGTTATTATACAGCAATGATTTGCAAGAAGAAGCATCGGTTCGTAGTAACAAACTGTCTCCTATCATTTTGGGAGATTTAACTTTTCCTTTTTTGTCGGTATAACTTCTTATGGAGGCAAACGTTATATAACTTGCTTAAAAACACCGTGCGAAGTTTTTTCTCCAAACCTGTGACAGTCCACATATCTTTCAAAACGGTTTTGAAACCCTACCACAAAATAAAACTAGTTAAATGACGAGGGGGCGGGGTGATGTACACCCCACACCTCGCGTGGGTCGCGCCTGACTATTTAGTGACTCTCCCGAGCTGTGTAGAATCAACTTCAAATGTGACTGTCCGCTTTCCATAGCTTTAACCACGCGTTACTCAAAGTGCCAAGGCGTTATGCCTAACAGGCTTTGACTTTGTGTTCTACACGCATAAACTGTACTGTGCGTCAGGTGAGAACGTGAACATCGTGTAGTTTTGCTAGAGAACGTAAGCTATGTTTTGTGAAATGTATGTGATGCGTGCGCGCACTCGTGCGTCGCTAGGCTACCATACTCTATGACGAGTGGTAGCAACGCACAAGACGCAATCCTGCATGATGACGCATCCCACGCACTGATTCGGTGTTTGTGTATAGTATGTAACAATGAAACGTTTTGTATCGCGCCGAAGGCTCTCTACCATATCGCTGGTACGCAACGTTCTGCGCAAAATATGGATGCACGCGAAAGTTTGTGACATCACAAAGGAGCTATAGCTAGTAAGTATGTAAACAGCGATAATGTGACTTAAGTTCAATTTGCCTAGCATCACGAACACATACTTGCTTCACACAGCGAAAACAGCGATTTACTTCCTCAAATTTGGAACACTATTTACATCTTCTCATATTTCTGGTAAGTATTTAAACAATATTTAATAACTTAGTTGTTTTTTGTTGTTCTTGTTGTTGTTTCCTTATAAACTATATATGAAAATGTAGAAGTCAGAGGCTTCCCGATAAGTTGTCAACGATCTATTCAATAGGCGTAAGCTAATCCTATATACATTGCTTCATATGCTATGGGGGAAGGGGTAAGCTAAAGCCTCTCGAGAAGTTGTCAACGATCTATGCAATAGACGTAAGCTAATCCTATCAACGATCTATGCAATAGACGTAAGCTAATCCTATCAACGATCTATTCAATAAGTGTATAAGCTAATCCTATATACATTTCTTCGTATGCAATGGGGAACTGGTGAGGTAGTCTGGGGCATTTTGGTTATTGCAGCTTAATGGCAATTTCGTCATGAGTTTTAATGTTTACAAGGACAGCTAAGTATCGTCAAGGTATCATTAACTGGTTTCTTTTTCAAAAAAATTAAGAATAAAATTGACTTCCCATTTGTTGCCTTCTGTATAGAGTAACGTTATCATCCTATTGTCTCAATACATGTAAACTGTTTATCTTACACACATCAATGTCTTAATTACCTGGTACCATTTTATTGATCATCCATCGTAGATGGCTAATCACGGTTCTGTGATAGGTTTGATATCCTATTTCAGTATACCATAGACGTCCAGAAGGAACTTTATCACTTAGGCTGAAGTTAATATTCCTTAGGCTTGCAGTAAATTTCATTATGAACATAAATTTTTTAATTTCATTTTACTGTAAACGAAAAAGAAAACAATATAATAATAATAATAATGACCTCGATTGATAAGTTTTTTTTTGTTGCAATAATGCATCCATCATTATAATAGCAATAACCACCTCTAGATCTAATCACACATTCTCAGTTGTACATGGATTGATAAATTCAATTATTTTTTATTAATGAAATTACCAATTTTTGATGTCTCTGACGTCATATAAATGTATGGGAGGCCGATTATCATCGTACATAACCTATGCACATTCAGTAATAGATTATGAATTTTGTAATTGGTAACTGAATTTTTTTTTTTAAAAAACATTTCTTTTAAGTATTTAAGTTTTAATAATATTTTATAATAATTCTAAAATTTTATAATATTGTTATAATTCTAAAATTTTATAATATTTAAGCATTATATTTTCTGCTCTTCAGTTGATGACAATGTTATCCAGACATATGAACGAATCCCACCAACATCAACCCGAACCAGCTCTTGAGAGGTAACTTTGCTTAAGATGAATGGAAAAAAATCATTTCACACCGTGACGCCGTTATTTTCAGTGTTTTATGATCACAAGTTGAATAAACTTCTCACCAATTTATCCCCTTGTAATTTTATAAATTGTAATTGATTAGTTCTAAACTATTCCATCAAAGGAATAATACTGAGAAATAACTTAAAGAATGAAATTCATGGTAGTATATTTTGTGCCACAAATAATGAGTAAACCCCTCAGAAAATAGTAAATTTGTGCGAAGTTTTCCTGACAAAGTTTAACATCTTTTATATTACATTTTTTTTTTCATTTTTACAGACGCACAGTTTGGAAGAAGGTCGTTGCGACCTTGACATGTTGTGGAAATTCTCGATCTAAAGCCTACGAACTTGGTGACTGTTATGAACCAACACCTTCATCTGCTCAGCAAACTTCACCCGGCTCGAGAAACGACACACAACGAAATGTCGGTCACGTGATCGACGGACGCGGGAAAACAACTTCACCCTCGTCAACACGAAGCTTTCATTTCAAGCGCGGCAAAGAACAACCGAAGTCGCCAAAAACAAGATCAAAGGGTCGCCGGAAGAAGGATAAAGAATCTTCCAACGCGAGAAAGCTTTTGACCTCTCCAAGAAACAGAGAAGTCAACCTCATCCAGCCCATTAACGACACGGATGTTCAGAAAGGGCGCCCTCATACTTGCAAACAACCGCAGACGATCAAGCCAAGAGACCAGTCACGCGGTGTCGATTTAAAAAATGTTTCTGTCATCATCAAAAAATATGCAAAGTCGATTAGCTTTTCGACTTTACAGTCGCTTTCGCCAGATGGTAAAGAATCATTGACGGATACCTTTAAGCGTCATAAAGGGTTCATCGAATCACTTGTCAAGTTTCAAACATATGTTCCTCCCGAGCGAGCAACAGCCTATCGCATTGACAAGGAGTTTGATCATCTCCAGAATTCACAACTTTCACTTGGTCAAATTTGCGACATTAATGGATCACCAGCAGGTCCTCATAATGCTGCACTTCAGTCCTCAGCAACCAGTCTAAACTTCTCAGATCAGAAAAGAAACATCAACTTTGCGAAGACTGTTGCCAGGGGTGCCATCTGCGTACCTCGTGCAGCGCTACAAAATTCAAGCGTATCATCAGAGTCATATGACGTCACACGAATTCCGCCAAATGTTACCCATGATAAGATAAAGACTGGAAGTAAGGGTGACGTTAATGAAATCATTCAACGTGGGCCAACTCAGCCACATTCATCATCAACTAGATTCCAAACACCACTTGAGCAAACCACCCAGTGCAGAGCTCTGACAACTCCAAAGGAGAGCGCTCCAAAGCATCGGCCGAAGTTAACGACTGCCAAACAGGATGGTGATGTTTCACGTGTGGATGAACTGCAGCTGGTAGCCGGTGGAGGGAAGAAGTTAGAGCTAGATGGGTGTGCCGCGAAACCGCCAAAGGTCCCTGGTAGACGAATCAAAGACGCACGGCAGCATGTATATCCAAAGGGAAACCCAATTCAGAAAAGGAACGAACATTTGAACTGCAGACAAATCAAGAACATCTTGGTAACTAGACTCACCGACGGTGATAGCGGAGTAGTTCGGTTATCAGAGATTCCATCTGGAAAAGATAAGATCCATAGTTGCCGCGTCCAGGACAACTCTTCGAGTCACCAGACTCATGTTCGACGGGCAGAAAAAGATATCGCGAGGGTGCCTTCGCTTGGACAGGGCGTGGATGTTCTCCATAGCTCCCGTGACGTTAGAGTTGAGGCTGGACCCAAAAACAATGCAACTGCAATCAAGTCGAAGCTTACTCATGCTATGAAAAATATTCAAGGGTGAGTAAAAAACGTTTTCCGAAATTACAACGATCAGGGGCGCAAACCAACCTCTTTTTGTACTGGGAAGGGGAGTTGCTACGTCGTCCTCGGAAGGGTGTAAAAATAGAGGTCTCCCCTTCCCCTAGAAAAAAAATTGGTTGATGCCAAAAAGTGCTATATTTTGCACGAAAACGCGAGATTTTGACATATAAATGGGCTAAAACAAAACGTGACGTCGGTATTTAACTGATCACTGGTGTCCTCAAAACTGTTTCTGCTGGCGGAGTAAGAGAAGGGGAGAGGGATGCATTGTGTATCAGTTACCGATTTTCTTGCAGTTTGGCAGGAGCTGACGAAGTTCTCATATATAAGGCACACACCGTGACTATACACTACTGAACGATAACGAAGACTCCCCACCCCCTCTCCCCTCCTCCTCCTCCTCCTCCTCCTCCTCCTCCTCCTCCCCCCTCTCCTTCCTTCTACCTTCCATTAGATTTACTAACGACATTGGACGCTGCCAAAGGTTAGAGTTGATAGACCATATCATTTTGTACTTCCTACAGACAAACAACGCCTGCCAAAATAAAGTCAACACTACAGCGGTTGTTTCCAGAATGCGATCTACTATCGCAGAGTGATCTTCAACATGTTCTACACCCCGTCACCAACAAATCGATAACTCTTGGCAAAGGAGCTTATGGAGTAGTAAGCCTAATGAGAAACAGCAAAACTGGAAGGCTTTGTGCAGTGAAAACCTTCCAAGATCATCTCATCAAAGCCAAAATCTTCAGAGTACGTATAGAATTGAAACGGGTGAAAGGTCATCACCAAATATGCTATAAAGTCAGTAGTATTTTCCAATATAATTTCGATTAATGCCACATTTACGAAGTTCTCCCCCTTTTTTTTCTTGTTGATTTTGACAGGAGGCTAAGTTAGAGGTCCAAACGTTGACAAAACTACGTGGCTTAAATTGCGTCGCAGAACTTTTCGGTATAGTTCCGACAGAAGGGAACGTCGGAGTGCCCTCTGTTGTTGAAGAATTCATCGGTGACGCAAAAACTTTCAAGGCGTCGATATTACACGCAGCTCTGAAATCGAGTATCCTATCCGCTGCCGCGATGTTTCGCATTGCACTGAACATTGTCAACGCACTTAATAACGTCCACTCCAGGGGTGTCCTTCATTGTGACTTTAAGACCGACAATATTATGTTGATGCCTGGATTTGAACACCAAAGAGATCCTCAAATCAAAATCATTGACTTCGGAAGAGCAATTCGCATGGACAAGAAACCGAAGTACGAGCATTATACACCAGAGAAGCAACAGAGGGTGTTGACAAGGTCGATTCATATTGCCCCTGAGGTAGTGCTGGGGCAACAGCCGCATAGTGTGACTTCAGAGGTATACTCACTTGGTATGGTATTCCTAATGATGGCGGGTGACCAGTTTAAATATTTGGGAAATGCTGGCGATAAATGCACTGATAAGAATTTTGTTCAGAGACCAACGATGGACAAAATTAAGAAGAAGCTGACGTCGTACATTAAAAGAAAACAATACTAGATAGATGACGTCATGGATGGCTTGCTTCCCGCTAGTGATGAGAGAAAGCAGACGGATTTGTTTCCGAACGTGTTATTTGTGACTTTGATAGATTGTCCAGACCCATTAGGAGTGCGAAGACTGACGAAACCATTGCAAAGTCAAAAACACTCAACGCGGTATCCGATGTGATGCGCCCATAGAAATTGATTAGCTATTTACTTTTGTGAAATACGTACTATTTGTAATACGCGCCGGACTTTCTTGCCGTACACAGAAAGCGCCACCACTTTGATGAGTGGCTTCAGTATATGTCGCATGACGTCATTCTATCCTAATAAATTTCTATGGATGCGCCACACTATGTGACAATTTTCCGTCGTGCTGTGATATATCGACATAGCGCCCTCGCTTAAAACGCAACGGCTTGTCGCGAAGAGAGTCGCGTTTGTGATGATGGAACTGTCCAATCTCATATGCAGCTGTGCTGTTGTTCATGTCGTAATGTTCATGTCACATGTCCTTGTAAAACTTAAAATGTTATGTCTTGTATCGTTCGGCACCGTACCGTACAAAAACAAAATTGTACCCACGAATTGTAAATGAAAAAGAAAATTCTCAATTGTGAAGAAAGATGGATTTCACCGAATATATGCCTATGGCAAGATTCACAAACATGGTGAACTTGAGAAGACCACTTCCACTTGATGGAATATAAGGCTGCAGTGCATAGATCTTTGGCCATCTTTTCTTGAAAAAAATCCAACTTGTCAGTTATAATGCAGAAAATGTACATTTTTGATCAATCAAGAAATCCATTGTGATCAATACAAGTATAATGTACCAGTATAAGAATGATACTAAAAATAAAATGACTGAAATAAAATATAATAAAATGAAACTATCTCTCTCTATTATTATTATTATTTTTTTTAATTTTATTATCTCGCTCTCTAGTTTTGCTTCCTTCATGAAAATAACATTTCAACACAACAGATGTTCTTTCTTTTTCTTTGAGGTTAATAATCAGTTTTGATCGATACGTACATTTCCAATCATCAAAATGTAGTTGTTTAGCTTGGCGATAGTCAAGTCTCAATTTACAGAAAAAAATCTGAACTTTTACTTCTTGTGTACTAGACTAATAATTAACAGCTGGTACGTGTCTACTAGGGCAATGACATTTCTCAAATTCAAATAAAACTATAAGGTTTACCAATAATAACTAATACTGAAACTTTGCTGCTGCGATAACGTCTGATGCGCAATTTTGGGAATTCCCCTATTTTCAATGACGCGTCGACTCACATAATTAATTTTAGTATGTTTGCAGCCCTAGTTTCAGTTTACTTTCTCCACATCACCTCAGTGAAGTTAACACGATACATATATATATATATACAATAATAATATTGTGACTACAATAATACAATAATAATCCTGGGTGAGCATACAATACAATAATAATACAATACAATACAATAATACAATACAACAATACAATACAATACAATACAATACAATACAATACAATACAATACAATAATAATACAATACAATAATACAATACAATATACAATACAATAATACAATATAATAATACAATACAATACAATAATACAATACAATAATAAACAATACAATACAATAATAATACAATACAATACAATAATACAATACAACAATACAATACAATACAATACAACAATAATACAATACAATACAATACAATAATAATACAACGATACAATAATAATCCTGGGTGAGCAGTGGAGCAGTGGATCATATCAAAAATATTTCACATCCGAAGGATCTTTGTTTGGTGATAGTGATAGTGGGTGAGCACGTATGGATCCATAAATAAATATCGGCCTAGATGCGCGGAGAAACGAAGTACGTTTGTTAGTGCACATAAATCACGGCGAGAAATCTATCAATTAACTGTGGTAAAGAAGACCCCAGTCGTATTTTGTTCGGTAAATTGTTGTCAACATTTAAGTGGTTGCAGACGACGATCTCTCTGTGTGTATCAACCATAGACATTGAAGTAGGTCAATGATATCAACACAACAAGTGCTGTAGCCTACACTACGTTACAGTATAAACTAGGCTAAAGCAGACCTAGGCAAATGTAGGCCTAATGTTAAATGCGCAATCACTGGTATCACCTGACCTATGCCTACAGTACTAATTTGGTCATGCGGATTCCCTAAATTCGCATTATACAGCTGCAGAGATACATTGTAGGCCCACAGTCGCCGCGTTTGAATATCAAGTTGTAACCACTTTCAGTCTGCACAGTCCTAGCCTAACAGTAACAATAACATTTAACAACATTGTGAGGCTTTAGGCCTAGACAGGGAAACATCGATTTCAAGCACTTCACTGACTTGTCACCCAATTACCAGCTAGCCTATTTGCTTTTGGGAAGGCCTACTGTAAACTTTAATAAAAGTGCATAGGCCTAGTTAGAAAAATGTCTCCTTGCTTAATGCTTAGGCAGAGTCACAGGCTGTCCCTAGTAGTAAGTAGTAATATGCTGAACATTATTTATAAAAGAGAAGGCAAGAAATTTGAATTCAACAGTAACTGCAATGTGACCAGATTTACTAAAGAAATAACTGTGCAGGGCCAGGTTAACTTTGATAAATACAAAAAAGAATTATATCCCATGCCATGTGTTGAAATGGAAAAAGAATCCAGCACCTTACCAAGAGAGACACATGAAATCATTGACTCCTTACACAGTTACAGCATGATGTTTCAGCTAAGAGTGAGGTGTTTGCTCCAAACCAGCCTACATGAATTGGCTGATCCATTGTGCAGAAAATACTTTGCATCTATCAGCACAGATTGTAAAGAAAATATTTCGCTTCTATTAGCACAGGTAGTAAAATCACCTGGACATTGAGCAATTCTATAGCATTCTCAATCTACCCATACACCTGTTGATATAATGCTGGCACATTCCTACTACATAGCCACCATCACTGTTCTAGATCTGAATAGTTCCCTGGATTAAAAGTTTGAGTACACAAAGGCCTGTTTACTCACACAAAAGATGGCCCAGCTTACTATCACCATAGTAAAATACAATGGCATATCAACTCTCATGTGACACAGTAGCACTTTCAGTACCATTTATGATTTTGTTTAGTATCATTTATGATTTTAGTTCATCATTAAATATCGTTACAGGTCATACGATGGTTGAAGGCTTACATTGTACATGACATCTGTAGAATACTCCCATATGCATTTGTTTAGCAATTTTGTAGTATATGCTTTGCAATGGCAGATCTAATGATTCCATCATCTTCTGATATTTCATCCCCGTTACAGGTCTTAATTTATTCGTCAGTGGCAGACAGCAATGATGGCGACCTTTGACTCTATGAGTTCTAGCATGACAGAGAGCATGACCGCTAACTTCATCGATCCAGTAAACAAACAACCCTTGAAGAGGCTCGAACCGACCATACAAAGATTTACCAAAATAGCCCTGCCAACTGATTTGGGAAGATTATCGCAACACAAGAAAATGATTAAAAGAGTAAGCATAAATCAGGTCTTAGAATGCCAGTCAAATATGTGGGTTAAATTTGTATTTAAAAAAATAGCATAAATAGTATGACATTTCTGGCATATAGGTGAAACTTTAGTAGCACCAAAGCACAAAGAATAAGTCAGTTTTAACTTTGGCACTGTGTCAAAGCATAAGCTGCACACCAGCGGCAAAATCCTCTGCAAGCAATGCTGGATCATTATCAAAGTACAGAGGTTATCCCCTACAGCTTAGCAGTGTCTATTGTGTGAACCTATGGAGCACAAAAAGATTCCGTATTATGTAACCAATTTGATGGATGAGGCCTCGGAAATTGAAAAGGTTATTTCTCCAAAAATAAAAGCGAAAAAAAAAATATATAAAAGTAGTATAGTACAACCTAGGAATTATAGCAGTGATGTTTAATGTTCTACAACTTAATCAGCATTTATTCTTTTGGCCTACAGTCATTATACTTCGCCCATCCTTGACGTTTGTACAACATCTTCAAGAAATAGTCATTTTGAGTCTCATTAATTAGTTAATTTGCTCTCTGTTTTGTTTTCCCCTTAAACAGTGTCGAGAGCAAGAAGACTGGGACAAGCTGAACACTGAACAAATCAATGCAAGATTAACAGTTCAGGTAAGCCAAGCAAAGCAAGTACTAGGTGTCAAATTTGTCCTGATACGTCTATTTTTGCGGCCATTATACTCGTAAAGAATTGCTCTAAAATGATGCAATTCCTAAACAAAATTGAAAAAAGAAAAAAAAGGGTAAAAATGTGACAATAAAAGAAAGTGTAGAACATAGGTATTAAGCACCTAATTGAGTGAAAGAACGTATTGTTTTCTGCAGAGGTCAAAGGTCGCTTAAGGTCGACAGAGGTCAAAAGTCTGGAAAAATTGTAAACTCTCAAATTCAAAAGTCAAAACTTGTATTTATTCCAAAATTGATATATGTAATACCTTTATATTGAGCAAAGGAAACAGTTATGGTATTCTGCAGAGGTCAAAGTTCATTTGAGGTCGACAGAGGTCAAAGTCTGAAATGGCAAAAAGAAAATTGTAAAATGTGGCAAGGAATCTCTAAGCCTCTTGGCTTCCTAGTTGAAAATCTAGAATCCTAGATGCAGTAATAGCTAAATTTATTATTTATCGTTATCTTCTCTCTTAACACAGCAATTAAAAGCAAATATACGGGAGATGGACAAAGCCAGGTGTCAGATACGAGATGAAGACCTCCCTGCCCTAGATGCGAGAGTGAATCCATTGAAGGAGGAGGCGATGGAGGCGATTGCTAGCTTCATCATAGAATGTGGCATGGAGACACTGACATACACCCTGCCGGAGGATGTCCTCTTAGGGGGGAACGAGAGGGTCGTGGGGTCAGAGCAAACACCAAAGGGGACCGGTAGGTTTTTTTGTAAATTCAGGTGTCTGATAAATATCTGATCTCATGTGAAATTTATGTGACATATTAAGTAGGCTGAACATTACCGGTATGGTTTTATCGTATGCATGTGAATTCACCTATCACCCCATTCAAAAACGGAAATTTTTTTAAATAGATATTCCCATGGCTATAAGTCCATTGCTTTATATCAAAAAATAAAGATTGGAAAATTTTGACATCATTAAGGTCAAAACCACATCGTTGTAGCATTTTATACGACCAAAAATATACATTTTTCATTTTTGGTGAAAGTCAAAGGTCATTTGAGGTCACCGCGGATCAAATTGTTAAAACCATGTAATCACCATATCTCAATACTAGAGACTTGAACCAACCTCTAATTTAGTGTGTGAAAATCCACATTGAGTAAGAAAAGCCTATTGTTTCAGGTGGAGTTTCAGGTCATTTGGGATCTTCAGATGTCAAATCATGAAACCCTTGAAAACATGTACACCCTCACTATACATTAGGTCAAATTCATGAAGATAACAACTCATGTTACATCATCGAATCCACAATGCATTTTTGCATTCTGGTTCAGATTTGGTTGCTTGTTATGTTTGAGATAGGGACAAGCTATGGAAATGCCGTTTCTAACCAACCATGTATGGAAATTTCTTTTCTATGTAAGTATGTCCCATTGTCCTCCTCTGGAATATCCCCTAAAAAGTGCAAAAATGATAAACTTTGGCTTTCAAATACTTGACAATTTCCTGACATTTTCTTTTGGTGCCATCTGGTATAAATGTACTTTGGTTAAGTAATGCGGAATACAATCTAGGTTTTTTTTTTTTTTCTGTTGATGATATTTTCACTTCTCTAACAGAGGCAGATGAGAGAAACCACATTCAAGATCAGGCGAGAGACGAGGAAGTCGAGAAGTTGCGCCGGACACTCGAGGAGACAAAACACGTAGAGGAGACTTGGAACAAGTTGAAAGGGGACTTGGAAGATGTCAGTGCAACCATACAGGACTTTGCACAACAAGTCAAGGTATATATATATATATATATATATCAGTTTTGTAACCGGACAGAAATCCCAGTCTGTGAATTCCCAAAATAATGCATTTGATTCTCACAGGCTGTACAAGGATCCTACAGTTCCCTCCTTTTTTCAATTTCCCGAAATTTTGCTTTTCTGAATCTACAAATGTGAGAGGATAGGCCGGCTCCAGTTTATGTTAGTTTGTTACAGATGGGGGCTGTATTCCTTTGCTAGTGTTGTCAGAAGTTCTAGGCTAATAATAATAATATTTGCTTTTTATATAGCGCTTTATACCAGCGATAGGTCTCAAGCGCTTTAAAGACGTTATATTACCCCTGGTCAATGATAACCTGTCCCAGAGACAATCCCTCTAGGCGGCTGCAGTTACATACTGCGCCTATTAAATGACAAGTTACCTCACAGGTACCCATTTAACCCCTGGGTGGAGAGAGGCAAGTGAGATTAAGCATCTTGCCCCAAGGACACAACGTAATGAACTAGGCATGATTTGAACCAGCAATCCTTGGATCATGAGTCCGACGCCTTAGCCAATTGGCCACCACGCTCTCAATGCTTTTTAATGCTTGCTGCATGTATTATCTGCACGTCTAAATTCAATTATTTATATTGCAATACAAAGCCTGCCGTGGTTGCTTTACAGGCTAGGTAGTTTAGGGAACCAAAACTTATATATGACCCAGAGCCACCTACATAATAAATCTAGCCGTCTTTTTAATAATAATAATAATAATTAGAATCAGCAGTTATTTTTACGACGCTTAAGCGACCACAAATGTGGGAGAAACCCGCAAGGGGCTTAGAGATTGCAACTTAAACGTCGGGTGGCTTCCAATTCAACATTTTAAATCACACTCATTTATGATGGTGATGAAATACAGTTCAGTGTGTTTTTATAACCTTTCATTTTTTTTTTTTTTTCTTTCCCTTTTGAAGCAACAAAAAGAGTTGACCGATAGGATAGAAGATAATATCGACACAGCCCAGACAAATGTGCTACAAGGAACCAGAAGTATCATCACGGTAAGATAAACGTCATGTTAGTTTGCCATCGATCAAAGGAAAAAGTATCCGATTTGTTTCCATAAAATGTAACTTATTTGTCAAACTCTGACCACAGCTGGTGACGTTTAGCGGTAGCGAGAAATTCTCTTCCAGCCACACATTTGTACCAATTAATAATCCCCATGTTTTATATGGACGTTATAAAGTATTTCTTATTATCAGAGGTTGATGAGAATCATTAGATGTGATGTTCTCTCACCTGTTGTACTCTACATGTACTTGAAAAATATAAATGGAATACTTTTTTTGTCTTGAAATTAAATTTTTAGTTCTCTGCTTGATTACAGGATCAGATTACAGGATTACAGGATATTGCCAGTTTGTCAGCAAACAAACATACCAATATTTTTTTTCTTGACAATGTCCATTACATAATTTTCTTACAACCATATTTAGATGCATTGATCAACTTTTTGAAGTCACTCATCATGCACGTGCCTTTTCAATTCTCTTCTGCTCCGCAATTTAGGTCTCCAACATCAAAAACGTGATGTTACCCCTGACGGGTGCTTTGCTTGGAACGGCGGTTGGAGGCCCGTTGGGTCTAATGGTTGGGTACAAGGTAGGAGCAGTTGCCGCCTTCGGAGGTGGGGCGGTCGGCTTTCTCGGTGCCCGCATCGCCAAGAGGAAGTCTACCGAAAAGAACAACAAAGATTTGGAACTAATAGAGGAGGAACAGAGAACACTTAGTGAATCAAAGAAAGATACGGACAAGAGATGAAACTAAAGTCTCTACACGACTTCAGCACTCTCAATATGTAGTGCCCTTCTTTCTCTACCTGGATATGGTGAACAATTTTGGAAGGACCATAAGCACAAGGGAGTCCACAGGACGGCCACAGAAAAAGTGGGGTCGGTGAAAGGCCAAAAGCATCTATCTACATTTGAATGTCTTATATAGCCTGCCATGGCAGTCACAGCCAGTCGTCCGAAATTTGCCACCTAGGGCAACGAAAACCAAACATTTCCTAACCACAGGCGAAATCATGGTGAGGGTGCTGTCATTAGTGATACTTGCTACTTAGTCTCAGAGTTCTAAAACATTAATTGATTGTTCCTAGGGCTCTGTGGATTGAAAATGGTTGAGAACCTGTTGGCTCTGCTTTTATAGTATTAAAACAGTATTAATGTATGTAAACGATTACCATAGGGTACATTTGTGAGTTGTATGAAGTATACCATCGTGAATGGCAGATGAAAATGGAATTTTGCCAAGAGGAGCGGTTCAACTTTTATATATAGAGGATTTTCACATTTTGCTCCCTTAAATATGGATTTGCCATTACTGGTTCTTTAAATATTGCAGTTTCCAATATGACCTATTATTGGCATTGAACTCAGTTGAAAGAACACTTTGCATTTATCTTGGCAGTATAAGAAGGAAAACCGAGGAAACGTTAGTCAAAGTTTAAACTTCCTAGTGGTGGGCACTTAAACATCAAACGTTCACAAACTGATTTATGTTAAAATGATTTTTGGTTGGGTTAACATAACTTCCTTTTAAGCACATATTGTGATACTGATGCAGAAACCTAGCCAAAGAAAATGTAACAGAGAACTAAAAGCAAAACAACTGCTTAGCAACCTTGAAAAAACAGGAAAACTCCAAAAGCACAGTATAGTGAAGGCTCATCTACTGGAGCTGAAATTATTTCAAACTAAATTGTCTGCCACGGATACATTCTGAAAGAGATGAAATGGTGGCTGGAGAATGGCTGATCATACCAACCAACCAACACAATATTTGGCGGAAACCATGGAAATGATTCAGTCAATTCTTGAGAGTTGAAAGAATGGATGGAATGTGGAGATCACAGAACTAGTAGCTGGATAGTAAGGAGAATTTTTTGGAAACAGGGATTTCTGCTTGGTTAGCCAGTGAGTGTTTTTTAAGACTTCCAGCAATCATAGTTCCTCATCTTTGAACTTGTGATAAAACAGGCTGCTGGATTGTGAACAACCCAGGAAAAAATTTACCTCAAATTTACCGCGGTAACATACCACACTTTTACCCCGGTAAAACCGGGGTAAAAACGCGGTAAATTTGTTGTACATTACCGCGGTGTTTTGGCCCTATGGACGCGGTAAACCACGGTTTACCGCAGTAAATTACCACAAATTTACCATGGTTTTACCTCACTTTTACCCCAATTTTACCGCAATTTACCACGGTGTTACCATACTTTTACCGGGCTTTTACTACACTTTTACTACGCTTATTGTCCTCAAAGACTTGTTTTAAATGGAAAGAGTACTCTGAACATAATTACATAGACTTGTCAAGTCATTTATTAGACCTGACAGAGAATACCCAAATCTGAGGACACTGATTGGTCAATTTTTGTGTGCCACAGTGTTGAGGCACAGAACCTATGCCTTATGTGTGCTAGTTTATATAGTTCTTTTTTCATTTTAAAGGCTTTTAGGTTCTCCCTAATAATGAAAAAAGAATTAATTGTTGTCTCCTCTCAAATATATCAGGGATTCCATGAAGGAATTCTCTATGTATCTATCCTCTGCTTGTTTTGTTTTAGGAAAAGAGATGCATACTATAACATATAAGAATAGCAGTTTGTCTCTCTTCTTTATTCAACTCATATTCACAGGTAATTTATATTGCCAACATTAAGATATGAGTAGAACAAAAGGTTTGTCATATCAGTATTGCAAAAATATGGGACAAAATCATGGAAAAATTGCTGTAAATGTACCATCATGTTTCATAGTGTGACCCATATATGTTCTACTGTGGTACAATTATGGTAAATTTACCATAGTATAATTGCACCGTATAGTTTTACCCTATTTTTACTGTGGTTAATCATGGCACAATTGTAGGAATTTCACATATGTAGTTTATGTACCATATAAACTTACCCTACTTTTACTACAGTAATATCATGGTAAAACTATGGTAAATTTACCGTAGTAAATGTACCACACTTTTACCCTACTTTTACCGCGGTAATACCATGGTAAAACTGTGGTTAATTTACCGTAGTAAATGTACCGCACTTTTACCCTACTTATACCGCGGTTATATCATGGTAAAACTGCGGTAAATTTACCGCAGTAAATGAACCACACTTTTACCCTACTTTTACCGCGGTAATACCATGGTAAAATTGTGGTAAATTTACCGTAGTAAATGTACCACACTTTTACCGCGGTAATACCATGGTAAAACTGCGGTAAATTTACCGTAGTAAATGTACCGCACTTTTACCCTACTTATACCGCGGTAGTATCATGGTAAAACTGCGGTAAATTTACCGCGGTAAATGTACCGCACTTTTACCCTACTTATACCGTGGTAATATCATGGTAAAACTGTGGTAAATTTACCGCGGTAAATGTACCGCACTTTTACCGCGGTAATACCATGGTAAAACTGCGGTAAATGTACCGCGGTTGATTTCACCACAATTTTACCACACATTTACCCTATTTACCACACATTTACCATAGTTTACCGCAGTAAAATTAGGGTACATTTTTTGCTGGGAAGCTCAAATTTATGCACCAATAGTTGAGGCACATATAAAGAACAGTGTGTTCCTGTAATAACAACAGAAGATAAATTATTGCAAGGATTTTAAAGTTGCTGTGTTTTATAGTCTCTTGTTCAGAGGGTAAAATGTTAAAACAGTTTCATTTTAGTCGTAGCAAGCCTAGCTTAATTTGCTTGCAGTTTTCCCAAGTATGACACAGTTCCACAGCAGTGGTAGCAAGCCTAGCTTACTTGCTCACAGTTACCCTAAGCCTACCACAGTTTCATGGTAATGGTAGCAAGCCTAGCTTACTTTGCTCGCAGTTGCCCTAAGCCTACCACAGTTTCACAGCAGTGGTAGCAAGCCTAGCTCACCTTTGCCCTAAGCCTACCAGTTCCACAGCAGTGGTAGCAAGCCTAGCTCACTTGCTCACAGTTACCCTAAGCCTACCACAGTTTCATGGTAATGGTAGCAAGCCTAGCTTACTTTGCTCGCAGTTGCCCTAAGCCTACCACAGTTTCACAGCAGTGGTAGCAAGCCTAGCTCACAGTTGCCCTAAGCCTACCAGTTCTACAGCAGTGGTAGCAAGCCTAGCTCACTTTGCTCACAGTTGCCCTAAGCCTACCACAGTTACATGGTAGTGGTAGCAAGCCTAGCTTACTTTGCATGCAGTTATCCTTAAGCCTACCACAGTTTCAAAGTAGTGGTGGCAAGCCTAGCTAACTTTGCATGCAGTTGCGACAAGTCTACCACAGTTTCATTGCATTTGTTTTAAACCTGGTTTGATTTCCATATAATTATCAGGGCTTAAGCTGTAAAGTGTTGAGACTAGTTATAGAACTCAACAACAGTAGCTTTGGCCACCAAGTTGAATGAATCTGGTGGGAATTTCTGATATGAAGTTAGGAAATTCAACCGCTACTTTGTACTAAGTTATTTCATAAGTTACTTGAAAAAAAAAATTCCCCTTTAATTTTTATTTGTAGGGGTGTATGTTTGAAGATGAATTTTTGTATAGCTTCATTAATCCACCTCCATATTTATATATGCACTCCGATTTAGGTCGAGTGCAATCCTGTCCAGTAGCATTAATTTGGAATGTCTAGTTTGATTAAATTGGTGCTATTTATTAGATAACAGTCTGGACCAGGTGAGCATTTGTAACATTTTCCTGCCATTCCATAAAATCCACCCAAAAACAAAATGTCAATATTTCATTTTCTTATTTTATAATTGTGCTTTTTTATCCTCACAGGTGGAAACTTGGAGGCTTCTCGTCTCAAAATTTGCAGGGCTCTTTGAAAGCAGGCATGATTCAAAAAGGGGGGGGGGAGGGGGCATCCTCCCCTTTCAACCTCCCATAAAAATAAGTTATTAGGACTTATCCTTCTGTTGAAAAATAGTCCAAATATAAGGCTCAGAATGCGACATTTGATTTCCTTAAATTGATTTTTCTTGTGAGGTTGACCCTGCAGATCACCCACCTGGTAGTCTGGTTCAACAACCCCTAGGGTCACACTCCCATTTTATATAAAATCCTGAATTATGCTGCTGGGACAGAATTAGCTTCATGTTAAATGTATGCTTAACAGTTTTGTTGCATTTGTGTAACAGTTAAATTCATTTACAGTTTAGTATACTAGTTGTGTAGTATTTTGCTTAAAAGGTGTGTTGTATTGGCCGCAAATATGCTAGATATTCAAAATTTGGTCACTGTCTGGCTTGTTTTTAACCTATTGTTCATTTATCAGTCAGTGCATGAATACTGGCTTCCTTGCTTCACCACACTTTATCATTTTCTGTGTAATATTTGTCTTTAAAATGTGCAATTTTTAAGGTATTTGTTACCAGTTTTGTCAGTTAAGTTAATACAAATGTGCCTTAACTAAATAGACAATAAAAAAAATTGTTTACTATTCTAGCACAAAGTTTTTTTTTTCTTTTCTTCATTCTTACCAGTGTCCTGCTTTGATATACAAGTTAGGGAGATTGCAAGCCAAGATGTTACTCACACGTATTGAAGCACGTCATCACCATCGCATATGTAGGTTCCGTTTGCCTTTGGCAAGGAATCAACAAAACCAAGACACAATGGTGATGCATGATGGGGTTGCTGAAGGTTACCTTGAGGAATTTGAAAACCCACATATAATGTATAAAAACACAACTTATCAAAAAGAAAATGGAGACACTCCTTGTCTAGGACTCAAACCCCCCAAAGAGAGCATTTTGTTCCTTTGCTCCTTCCATTCTCTGAAGTTGAAATATTAGAAATGAGGATTATTACTAAACAGTTGCAGTGGTTAGTGCTGTAACCGAAGGGTTAGGATATACTTGTAGTCTAGGGTTCAAAACCCAGAAAGAGCATTTTGATATTTTGCCACTTTCCTCCTTTCATTTCTGAAGTTGAAATATTAGAAACTAGCACTATTTCTCAACAGTTACAGTTGCGAAGTTGGCAGTGCTCTGTAACTGAGAGAGTCAGACAAGCTCCACGTCTCCGGTTCAAGTCCAGCCAGAGCATTTCACTTTTCTGTTCTTTGAAGCAGGCCGAAGTATAAAGATAAGAAACAAAGTATATTTCATTGGGAACCAAAATGGTGTAATCGGTAGAGCTGTAAGCTACTGGACATTCGTAAACAGCTGGATTCAAGCCCCGGGTAAGTGATCGCTGTCCAAGGACTCACTGCCGGCACCCCTCTACCTGACAAGGTTCCCGAGCAGCCTAGGTGAATTGGATGGCCACCTCTCCCTGACAAGGATCAGAGGAGAATATGTTTTATGATATCTTTAAGTCCAAACACTTGGATCTTTAAATATTTGTAAAGCTTCCAACATCAATGTCTCCCCTAATAGTATAGTGGTAAAGAAATTTTTTGGGCACCGCAAGGTACTGGTTCAATCTCAAGCTTTGCTTGTTTTATCAATGGAAAAAGAAAAAAAGTTCAGTGTCTTACCAAAAACATCCATAAAAACAAGAAAGGCAAAGTGGGTAGGTGTTTCCTCCTATAATGAAAATCATAGAAATGTACAAATTACACACAGAAATCACAGAAACCAAAAAAGCTTTGTTCTTTTAATAATTGGCAAAATATGTCTTTCATATAATATTTTTTTTTCAATATATACTATTTTATCTTGACAGGCTTTTTGCTTAACTTATTGAAGTTAATTAAAGGTTCAGCATTAACACCCAAACAGAATCGTCACAAAAGTCTCTAACAGAAAGGAAAAAACAGCATCAACAACAAAAAGCAAGAAAAGCGGGTGAAAGCAAAATGTTAATATTATTATGTACTTGTAAACACAAGGAAATTATCAAGAGTTTAAAGTTACTGCAAGTTTGGACCCTTTGGCAACAAAATCTGAATATTAAAATAAACTCAAAAGAAAACAAAGAATAATAATAGTTGTCTTAATCCTTGATAAGATTATGATTTCCTTATTGTTCAAAAAATTGAGTTATTCTCCACTTTGCTACAGAATGGGTCAAACAAAATTTGGACATGGGCACCAGCAGGGGGTGGGTACTTAGGGGAGGAATATTTTGCCCCACCCATGGAAAGTCAAAGTAGTATAGAAATAGGAGCGAAAAACAGCTCTCTTTGTTAAGAATAGGATTTTCAACTTGTTCACTTTTGATGGTTCACCTGTAATAACTTGTTGGTGTTATAAATTTGTCATTCTATCACACTTTTTCTTCACACACAAAGCAACTTAAAAAGCACACTATTATGTCAGCTGTGAAAATTAACTGAGCTACAAATATTATAATTGCATATGTAAAACCTTTGTTTATTGCATACATTATTGTGACCTTTGGTGTTGCCTTTTGAATATTGACATGTGCTTTATACTGATTTTTTTTTGGTTGGGTATATGGATATTGATAAATATGGAAGGTCAACTTGTTTTCACTAAGTTTGACCAAATGGATATCATAGTTTGGGTATATATCAGAAGGAAAATACATTTCCATGAAGAAACACATTTCCTTTCCATATACCCTCCACAAACAAGAACATTTCTTACGAATCTTGGCAAGCGAAGGTGTGGATAATATTGGCTGCCAGATGTATGCTACATACACAAATATATATTGATAGAAATCATGTAATTCACTTTGCATACGTGATTCATCATTTCTTCAAATAGTTAGTTTCAAAGGTAACTTTTTTTCTTTCTTTTAGCTACTGATGAATATTGAAAGAAGATAAAAAATATCTCCAAAACAAACAAAAAAAAAGGAAAAATTCAAAGTTACTCAATACTTCCTATACAAGCATTTCATACAACCGCTATTTTCCCTTTCTTCAATCTGAAAAGCTGCACATCTCAATTTCTATCTGAAAAGTTTCCAAGGATGGCAGAGACAACAGGTTTTAGTAATGGTGTAAAGACAGTCCCACAATGCCATGACTAAATCGCCACAGGATTAAACTCCACCATCATGTTCTAGTTTCCGATATTCACAACGACCCCAAATTTTATAATCTGATCCCCTCCCACCCACCCCCTCTTTCCACCACGGTACAATAAACAACTGAATAGCACACATAAGGACTGTGTTCTAATAAGTACTTGTTGGGAAAACACTGCAAGTTGAGTTTCCCAACTGTAGCTGGCATGAAGTAAAACTGGATAAATATTGATCTGTCCTTGTCTTAGGCACATGCACCCTGCCAAACCTCCCACAATTTTTCCCCGTTATGGATGTCCAAGTCGGGTACCGTTCATTCGAGGAGTGTGCGGCTGGCCTTAACTCTACTTACAACTACAATCAGTGCAGGCTACATTTTAACACCAATTGAAAAGTAACACCAAGGAGCTGACATTATCAACTTCACCTAATAGAGACATAATCTTATATTTTGAACACAAAATTCAAAATTTCAAAAAAAGATTTTAAGTAATTATACCTTCAACATACCATAGATATAGTAATTTGACATGTGACCAAAAATCCCCTTAGGCAGAAACGATCAATACTATCTGTGTTATACTGGAAAGCTTTCGTTCGAACCAGAAAACAAACACGTTTTTTCCCCCCTCTGTCACCCCTCTTCTCATAGCTCTCTTCCACCTTTTCTTTCTCCACATCTTTCTGTCTTTGTCCATCTCTAGTTTATTCCCCACCCCCTTCCCTTAATCCTCTCTTTGTGTTTCTACAGTTTATATCCTACCCTGTTGGTTTCTTTCTTCTCTCCATCCCTTGTCTACTAATCCCCTTACATCTATCTCTTTGTGTTCACCATGCTCATTAACCTGTCTGTATTCTGTGTGTGTATCTGTTTCTTCTGTAACTGTAACTTGTCATTTAGCCTTTGAAGAAGATCCTGCTAAGATTGAAACGTCAAGCCCTCTAACTTTTACACATAACGGTTTATAGTGGTTATCCAGTATGAACTAAATAGGAGATACGGTTTGAAGAAGGATTGCCATTATAAGAATTTTACGTTAAGGCCCGCCCACTCATTAATATGCATGATGGCAACCACAAACAACAGGGGCACATCTACACATAACAGGGCATCTACCTACCATACATGACATTGACTCAACCTGTGCTTCTTAAGATATCGCCAGTATGATTTGCAAAGGTTAATGAGCCTTCGGCAATGTAACCAAAAAGTGAACACAAAAAAACATTTTTGAAATGGCAACACAACAAAATATAAACATAAAACATGTGAATTCTTACAAATTATACATCTTAATTTGTTTGCCCTAATATAAACCAGTAAAAAAAAAACATACTACCACTCACAGCAAATGAAAAATTTAACTTAGAAAAAGGCAAAAATATTGCATGAATGTTACCACCAAAATGTGTGCCCTAGCTCCAGAAGAACTCTCCATAGATCAGAGAATCTTTTTGCACTAAATTTCTATATTATTTTTCTTTATTGGTGGTTCATATTAAACACAAAGCATCAGTAAGATGGTGAATTTTTGGTTCATGAAAGAAATCATCAAACACTCAGTACTTAACAGGTCATCAGTATCGCCAATTAATATACTAAATATGCTAGTCAAAGCCAAATAATGGTCACTCATGTGCAAACAACCTAAGTACACACATTTAATTTGCACCCCTATGAGCCATGTCTCTTTGGCATTTGCAAAAATCGTTCAATTTGGCCATCCAAGCTGGCTATCTTTGAGAATTAATTTAGAGAGTCAAACTATCCAGCAGAACTTGTTTGAGCAAAGATTAGCATGTTTAATATTTTGGATGGAATGCTGATAACCTTTCAATTCTATTTGATGATAAAAAGCTATTTTAGGAGGCAAAATATTCATTTCATCAATTGCCATCTTATTTCTCAGTAACATTTTTTTCTTCTTCAAATTTTACAGCAAATTTATGGCCAAATGCAAATAATTACTTTCGCAGTTTACTTTCTCGTTTTAGATTTCCTAAATTAAGCCTCCGTTTTGTGGCCTGGTTCACTTTCTGTGTATCCTGCTTGAGTACTCTAGATAATTTCCTGTTTTCCAAAATGAAGCAAAAAATGGCATGTTTGATAGCAGGGTCAAATAGTTCTTTCATCTTATATCCAGCTTAATGTGTTTAGCATGACTTTAAAATATGGTCAGAACAATTTTACTTGCAATTTTGGAGGGGGAAAAAAACTCTTTTTGCTATTAAGCTTAAACTGTATATATCTCGTTTTGAAAGCACTGACCAAACTTCTTTTTTTTTGGGGGGGGGGGGAGGTGTTTTATTGCAAAGTTAACAATTCTTCACAAAGAAGTCGCCCCTTCCGCCCCCCTCATTAATTTGTTATGCAACAATACTAATAAAGAAAAAGTTTATCCCCCCATAAGATGATACCAAAAGAGGATGCAAAAAGGTGCATTAATGTTATCCCCAAAAATGAATAGACCATATTTAACTTTACAAAAATAGACCTGCACAGAATTACTTTCATCTGGAAATAACAAGGCCAGCCTTGTTTCTGGTATGTCGAGTTTGGCACTGATACTCTAAATTATTCTTATGAAATATAATTTCGATATTGAAATGAAACAATTTTGAATAAATAAAGTTAAAGGTTTTACAGTCTTGTTTGAGGCCAAGGCCCCCTCACAAGACTTAACAACTTAACCCCTGGTCCTTGGCACAATTCAAACAATCCCTCCTGGGACACTAAATTGCACCACATCTACGTGCCCCCTGGGGACTTCCCATAGTTTACAGCCACAAACCGGCAATTACAACTATATTTACAAGGTACCTCGCAAGCCCCCATTTGTACACCTGGATGAAGAGAGGCAATGGAGATAAAGTGCCTTGCCTGAGGCATGACACAATGTAATGATCTGGCCAGGACTTGAACCGGCAAGCCTTGGATCACAAGTCCACTGCCTTTAATAACCACTTGACCACAATGATATAACTGAATTTATTTGATTTTGCTGAAAGATTTGCTGATACAGTGGGCTTGGCCTCCAGTAATCTTTTTTGTTATCATTTTTGATACATATATCCTAGAAAGTAATATAATAGCATTAAAAAAAATTGTATTAATATTAACTAGTTTTGTATGTGATTCATACTCATATAAAAAGTCTCTGGAAAAAAAAAACACCCACAACTTAACAAAGTAAAAACAAAATTAAAGTTGCAAATCTAGTAAGAATATTTTTTAAAGACAATATTCAATGTATACTTTGAGTGATAACTTAGTAAAGGCTAAGTAAAACTTGCATGCCTCAAAAAGCAGAAAGCTAATTTAAAATAAAAATATCCCGACTTAACTTGGGAGCCAACATTCATGAACTTCAAATTCGGTGGGCTGCTCAATTTTTTCCTGCATAAACTTAAGGAAGCAAGGTTTTCATTTTCCTGTCTATGCAAACATATCAGCCCTCAACAGTTTGCTGTACAATTACAAGGCATAATGTCCTTTAAAAGCACCAAAGAATACAAAGTGACAGGTTAATAAAATTGGACTTTTAACGGGGAAACTATATTTGTGTGGATGTCATTTAAAATTTTAAATCTATATGCTGGAACTTACAAGGTGACAGACTGCTCAAAATGGGTAGACCCTTCTAAGGAATTTGGGAATTAAATTCACTCCAACTTTAAAGAAAGAGAATGCAAGAATAGAATGGGATGATCAAACATTTGAAATTCTCATTTATGTAAGTTTTCCCGGTATGTTTTATCAACACGACCAAAGAAGAGGTTTTATTCCCTTCTGTGAATCCGCCATTATTATTTGCCAAGTGCAAATGAGAAGACTTATATCATGTTTTTCCCCCTATTTATTATGGCAAACTGCAGCACTGCAATATTGTAACAAATGGTTTCTCAAAGTCATTTTTATAAACAATTTTATAAATAAACTTGTGTCACAGATTTATAGGACAGGTTGCAGATACAACAAATCAATTCATGGAAAATTACAAGTTTTGAAGCTGCTCACAAGCATAAACTGGAGTAATTTGTTTACTCTTTCAGTAGTGGATGCTGACTTCATCTGCTGTTGGCACGGATAACACATTTTTCTTAGCAATAACTATCATCTTTCCATTTTGTTTCCTCTTCATAAAATGTTATGAAGAGAGAGAGAGAGTAAAAGTAACACAGGGATGTGTCCAGGATTTCCTGAGGGCCGGGTATACTGATCGCCGTGCTGAGGGGAGGGGTCTAAGGGGAGAGGTGGTGTCCCCCTCCCCTTTGGGAAATTTTTTGATTTTTGAAGGTGCTCAGATGCCAAATGCAGGCACTAGTGTAGAACGAAAAACACACACAATATCAACAAACACGTAACAGTTTAGCTTAGGCGCAAATAGAAAAAATCTGAGTAAACATTCTTCAAAGTTTGATGAAAGCCTCAGGGAATGATATGACCAGTGGTGGCTAAAATCCAAAGACTCACACACTAGCATCCTTTGGTTCGTGACAAAATTATCCTCCTCCACTTCTCTGTTTCTCTGTCCATCCTCGAATCTATCTATCCTTCAAACAAATTAGACCCTCCATCCCCCAAATAATATGAAAAATTGTTACTTCACAAAATGGTTCTTCTTTCGTCCAATTCGGCAGTAAATGCCGTTCCCCTTTCGATCTGAGAATCTGCAAACATTTCTTTTAATCACCTGGTTAATCACCTGGTTAATCACCCGGTTAATCACCTGGTGTTGTTCCTCTTTCATAAACAGTCTCTGCACAGTGCCACTTGTCCGTGGATGAAATCTCGACAAGGGCACAACCTTCGGTATCCGGTTTTCGAACCGGCACAGCTGAAGAGTATGTCCGTTAATTGTAAGTAACACTTGTTCCTAAAACGTCCTTGTTTTAACGCCGGTGGGTAAACATCTTCGACTGACTCCTCGGAAGAACAGGTGGTAGCGAAGTGCCTGTTAACCGGAGGAAAAAACAGACAAAATTAAATTTTTGGGGTTTGTAAATTGTCGGTTTTCTCGAAGGCGAATCAAAGGCGTTTTGACTCTGACGGCCTAAGCTACTAAACTAACAGGTAGGGTATTTTGTCCAAATGTGTTATGTTAAGCATACAGCACATCTTGTGGAGGGACAGAAAAGATGATATAACTGTGAAAGCTTGAAGAGGCAAAACTGTGAAAAATAAAACTTACCTATTACACCATTTCCACATCGCAAAAAGAAAAGAGAATGACTTACAAATTTGATTATCTCCAAAGGAGTTGCAAAAAATATTTGGGTTGCAAAATCTCCTTGGCACTTTGCAGTGCTTTCTTTCTCACCTTGCATAGTACTAGTTTTAAGAGCTGGGAGAAGATGGGTGGGGTTGCAGGTAAGTGGAAAAGATAATCGCAGAAAATTAACTGGAATATAAGTAAGAATAAGCTGGAAATGACTATGCTACATTTAGGCACACTGGTAGTACCTTTCATGGTGTTAAACTTCTTAGTAATTACAATTAATTTATACCCCAGGAACTAAAATAATGGATTTGGGGGGGGGGGGAGTGGGAGATGGCAAAGAGTAGTTGGAAATTCACCAAAAAATAATACTAAAATAGAAACGTCTCTAGAAGTAGAAATAAATATGAATGGAAAAATAAAAAATCACTTTTAAGCAACACTTACTCTTCAATAGCACTTTTCTTATTAATATGATGGAAAAAGGAGGGTTCACACACGAGACCTGAAAGTGAAGAAAGACGAAAATGAATTTGGAAATATGATGAAACACGAGGTGAAGTTTTTCAGACTTAAAGCACAGACTTTTCTTTATGTTAACCTACATAGACTATTCTATATATTTACCTACACAGACTTTTATTCATTACCTACACTTTTATATATTTACCTACACAGACTTTTATATATTAACCTACACAGACTTTTATATATTTACCTACACAGACTTTTATATATTTACCTACACAGATTTTTATATATTGACCTACAAAGACTTTTATATATTTACCTACACAGAGTTTTATATATTTACCAATGCAGACTTTTATATATTTACCTACACAGACTTTTATATATTTACCTACCCAGACTTTTATATATTTACCTATGCAGACTTTTATATATTTACCTACACAGACTTTTATATATTTACCTACACAGACTTTTATATATTTACCTACACAGACTTTTATTCATTTACCTACACAGACTTTTATATACTTACCTACACAGACTCTTAGATATTTACCGACAATCACTCTTTATATATTTACAGACACAGATTATTTTTGCAATATATAATTAGTTTATTACCAGTTTTTCTCTCTTTAACTAACTCTCTTAATCTAACAGAATCTGCTTTTAGAAACAGGAAAGTTAAGAGAAGAGACATACCTAGATTAGAACAGGCTTTCTTACAAGATACATCATCATCTGCAGTCATAACCTGCAAAGCTGAGAGGGGCGGCCATGTTGGTAGCGCTGATGAACAATAGTCCTGACATGAAAATGAAACAAAACAAAATCCAACCATCGTTTATGATCATGATTTTGACTTTTTCAGACGGAAAAAAATGTTTTTAATTTGTAGAAGATGGAATCTTTAAACATTCAATCTGCCTTAATATACCGTGGAAGAATTATAACGTTGATGGTTCTACGGTCTAAAACAAAATCTGGTCAATTTCACATCCGTCTGCAAGAATATGTCTGATTACGTTTAGTGTTGCTTACAATTGAAATGTTTGATTTCTTCGAATAAGGCCGGTGAAAAAAAAAACGTCTCTGGGTACTGACAGGGCATGATTATGAACATTCGCGACATTCATGTTATCGAAATGTATCAATGGTATTGCAAAAGGATTGCCTGCTTGATTATTGTAACGGTCTTTCACAGTCAAACCGCTCTAGGCAACGAAACGTCTCGATAACTTTGAGAGCAATGGTCGTTTGAGTCTACAGAATATATAATTCAATTGAATAGGTGATTTAAATAAGTCATTAAAACATCTCAAAATACAAAACTATTTCCTCTGCTTCAGTGTAACTAGTTAGGATGTGATTTTAAAAGTTTTTTTAATTTTTTTTTTAAATTGGTCGCACAAAATGGTGTGTGGAATCAGGAAAGAAGCATCATATATATTTAACACTGCACAAGAAGATAGGGAATATGCTAAGTTAACGAACACAACCATATGCATTGTTGTTTGACATTCTTGTCTCCACGACGTAAACGTGTGCTGTTACTTTCGAAAACCCTGAGAAAAAAAACTGCCCCTTCCATGACCTACCTGATGTTGAACATATACGCTCACTCTTTGCAGCATACCCTCACAAGTATATTCAAAGGGTAACAGTGGCTCAACTGTGCCGATATTACTGATTTCCTGTAGAGCCCCCTCTAGCTCGGCTCTGTTATAAATGTTGACCGTCCACACGTGCGGTTTCCCGATGAACATCTCGGCGTAAGGATGTTGTGATGAAAACTGAAGTAAAGAGGGGAAAAAGGGCAAAAATGAGACATAAAGAGACATCCCACACAAGTACTCAAGAGGTGAAGAAAAAAGGGGGTGGGGGGGGGAGAGGGGATTTAAATTTGTTGAACAACAAAACTTATGAAACAACAAACGATACATGAAAGTGTAACACTGTATAGGACTATTTTTGCAAGTTTGAAGAGAAAGACTTGATATTTTCACAAAATGAGAAAATCTCTGTCTAAGCATACTTTTCAGTTTCCACAGGTTAATGTGCTCAGTTTTAACTATATATATATATATATATATATATATATATATATATATATATATATATATATATATATATATATATATATATATATATATATATATATATATATATAAACACTGCACCCCAAAACAGCTGTGAGTGACTATTTTCTGATCATCACCATCATCATCACCATCCACTTACCGCTCTCTGAGTGGGTTTCCCCTCGAAGAATTTCGTATTTTTGGCATTTTTCGGAGGGTCGAAGGACGGATTTAAGAAAATACATCCATTGGCTATGGCTTCTAAAGGTGCAGGGCCTTCGTACGGAAAACCTAAGCCTATGAATAACTGGAAAACAAAGAGAGAGAGAAACATAGAAACAAAGAAATGAAGGAACATTTTGGATGAAATTGTTTATATGAGTTTTCAGAACTTTTTTATTCAGTGTTCCAAAATAGTTCCATAGTGTTATGTTATATTTTTGAAAATAAATTCTCCAGCACCCCTCTCCCACCCCCTCTTTCCTCCTCATAAAAATAGTAATCATAATAAGGATGGAAAGGAAATGCAATGTTTACGGCTTTGACTCGTATTTCTTTATATTTCTTTATTTTTGGGGTTTATTCCTTGGATTTGTTTCTGCAGATTTTGCCATTTATTTCCTCTTCGGACAAATTTGACGAGAATGTATTTGCAAGTAAACACTGAAATACAATATTCAGGTTCACATAGATATTTATGTGACACTACTGCGTACAGTTTTTTATTGGGGGGGGGGGGTAAAATATAACATCTGATGCCAAACTGAATGTAGGCCCTAGCACACTGGACCATATGACCTATGGCTAGCCAATACAATTATCACCATTTTGCTTAAAATGTCTGAAAAATGTATTTCCCTATCAAATATGACATTTCTCAAGACTTTGATCACAATTTCCTGAACGAAGAATACTCTCCAATGTATCCTTCTATTGTTACCTCATAGCTTAATTAGTTTTGTCATTATGATTGCCTAACGATGATGGAAATTAAATCTTTCAGGTATATTATATCAGCAAACATTCACTGAGAAACTTTGATACTGTATCTTAGGAAAACATCAATTGACGTCACAAATAGTTTCAGGATGATAATTAGACTTTCTCAACAAATATAACGCTGTATATGTATGTATTCTAGATCCTCCTGCGAGCAGGAACTCGCGAAGAAGCCATCATTGGCATATCAAAGCGGCAAGCTGACCGAAGTCAGTCTCTTACATTCATAATTTAACGTCCATGATTATAAATTGTCAATTGTCAACAACTCTGTAACTGGACGACATACATTAATCTGGGAGTGACTCGAACTCGGGACCTTATGATTGAAAGGCAACGGCCTTAACCACTGAGCTAACACTCCTTAATTAACACTCCCTATACAATTTATATATATCCATTTTTCTCTTAGAGACATTGTTTATGAATCATTTCCATGGTTATTCTCCTCAACACAGAATATCACAAACTATAAAACTGTTGATGACAGATATTATGATTAAATTATTACAGATTTGATTAATATTATGATTAAATTATTACACATTTGGTTTAACTTAAATATATAGGACAATTGAATAAAACTATTTTTTTCCTTCCCTAACCGAATATGTAAAAAAAAAAAAGTGAAATTCTCCCCCCGCCCCGACTGACAATTGAAGTGAGAGCCCCCCACCCCTATGCCCTTGATGAAAAAGCTATATTACTTTAGCCAGTCAGGCTACAAACCAACCTCCTCCCAAATACTTGGTTTCATTTCTTCTAATGCCAACGCCCCTATCCACTTTATTATCAGCATTATTAATTATTATAATTCTTTATCCACAGATTATTATTTATCTAAAATTATTTAAAAAAAATTAATTGAACTATTTCATAAAGGTCACCAAACATAATTAGAAAAATATAGCATCCCTCAGGAAACAACATAAATGTTTATTACGTCAAGATTACAGCAAAAACACCCGATTCACATCAAAGGCAGAACAAAAGACCGTCATTCATAACTGTAAAAACAAAGCTAGACAAAAACAATTTTTTCATAATATTTTCATAATAAACTTTTTTCATAATTCCCAATACGATCCTACTTGACAATGCTCGGTTATATAGCTCCAACGTCCCTGTCATAATTCGCCACCCGTGAAAAAGTCATTAGTATCAAATTACCGACGACGCCTTGGAACAAATTATTAACATTTAATTAGCACGATGAGAATAACATCGCAAAGAAATTCAATCGATGGATATTTTTGTATTAAAAACAGTTGTGGTGTTATTAGAAACACTGTCTTCCGATTTCAGGGTATTCAGCACGCTACGCCGTTCACCAATTTTTTTTCAAAAGTGGAAATTAAAATCAATTTCGGTTCCCCCTTTTCCATTTTTCTTTTTGGTGCATACAAAAGTAAAATGTGGTCAATTCAATTTTTTTTTTCCTTCAACAACCAGTTGCTAAATTTTGTAAGGCAAAGGAAAAAAAGAAGCATCTTGTATAATTAACAACATGAAAAACCTTTCAAATCTACACTCCCAACGAGAGGCTGGGAGGAGTAAAAACAAAACATTAATTTCCATTACAAGAATTACAGCTATTGTCTTAATTAATTTTGGGGATTCTTAAAATAAGCGTTTAATGGAAATGCTGTTACGAACTATCACCTAGCGAAGTACATTTCAAGCATCGAAAAGATGACTTGATTCAGGATGGCAAGAATAGGTATATGCACCCAGGGGAGAGAGGGAGAGGGGGAGGGGGGGTAGGAAGTAAATAAGAAGGCTTGCATTGGAACACAGCTTGCGATGATCCTCCACATTAACACTGGCATATATCTTCATGACAGGTTGACATTCGACCAATTCACCACCAAAAAAAATATATATATAAAACAAAATCTCTACCAGGCAACTCCCATCACTGCAAGAGCTGCATTTACAACTTAATATGCCCAGAGATGGGTGTTACCGGTGGGAATTTTTTAGCCAGGAATATTCAGTTCCGGATATTTGACTGGTCACACTAATTACTTCCCTCTCACCTCTCTGTACACTAATTTATTTTCATACTTGATTAATTATTCACCTTGGTCTCTTGTAACAGCTGCTGTATTCTGGTTCCGTTGACTATCCCGTGATTACGGACGTACGATGGGAGAGCGGCCTGGAACTGGACCGTCTCGTTCTGGAACACGGTACCGTGTATTTCAAACTTTTCGTGGATTGTGTTCAGGTACCTACTGGCATCCTGGAGGGGGACGGGGAGAGAAAGCAAAATATGGTATGCATGTGTCCAAAAACACAAACAAAAAACCTATTAATCATAGACATAATAATGAGTAATTGCAACAAGGGCTTATTTATTATTATCCAAAAGGATGAGATCGGCTGAAAGACTTGGACAAAAAAAGAGATATTTATTTATATATTTTTTTTATAAAGATGAAATCTGCAATTATCTGTAGTTTACAAAAACAAACAAAAATTGGCAGGAATATAGTCATGTGACATCATATCAGTCAATCAGTGCCAAGGCTGAAAACAACAATTGACAGGGGTTGTAGAAAGTTTATATATGGGATGGGTCATATAATATCCTGTTAAACATAACTGTTTATAAAAGCAACAGAGATGGATCAAACAACTTTTCTCTGTGGTTCTCTGTTTTTCCTTTGTTTATTTCTTTTTGATCCTTTCTTCTTATTCTTGGCTTTTCTTTCAACTTCCTTCCTTGTCAGAATATTATAAATATGAAATAAGATGACATAATTAATTGCAACATGTCATGGACTGAACAAGAATAAACAAAACTGTTTGAAATTTGCAACTCCAGCAACTTTCCAGACAGAAAGAACGGAACGCCAAACCAAGATTACCAAGCTGGACTCGGAAGAGAATCAATGTAATGTCAAACAGTTGAATTTGTTTGTTTGTGAATTACGTTATTGTTTTTAATTCTATGGTTCTGCCACATATAACTTACCCCTGTCCCAGTATGGTATCACTTTATATCGCAAAAAGACAAAACTTAGAATAATAAAGTTTTTGAAGTATACTTCTAAAATTTTGAGTTTAGACTTCAACTTCCTATTAGACACTGTAATTGCAACTGCTAGAAACGAGTTTATTCGGATGGCAAACACAATTATAAGCAGACCAAAACCATCCTCTACATGCTTCATTTAACAGTATGAGCTAACAAAATCTTTCAGAAATCTAAGAAATCGACACATCTTGCCAAAATATAGAATACATCTTTTTAGAAACTCATTTATCTAGCGTGCTGCAATATTCTTTCAATCTGAGCTTTTGGATCCTTTGATTCAGAGTGTTTTTTTTTTTGTTTTTTTTTTAATCTTATATCATCTTAACATCTTATATCATCTTAACATCTTATAACATCTTAACACTGTTTATATTAATATATTTTATGTTTTTACTTCTTTTTATAAATATTTTCTTATTTATTCTGGATTGAATAAACGAAAAGAACAAAATGTATAATTTGACATTTCTTCTTCTTCTATTTATAACATAAAGCTATCAATGACATGACATCCAAGTGCAACAAAGGAAGACCCTGAATGAGCTTTATATGATTTTCTTACCTTCCACATAGCCAGATCTTTTCCATAGACTAACGCTCGTTGCTGTCTTACTGCCGTTTGCTTCCTCTTCGCAGGTGGGTAATGCTCGACCACGAACCCCATGAAACTGTTATCTGGTGTGTGAGCTGATGGATCAAAATAATCAATTAAGTAAGTCATTAAAACAGAGACGTAACGTTGCAACTTTCTATTCAAAATAGCTGCTGGTTTCCTGAGTCATGTCCCATCTCTCATCAGGTTTCATTTCATTTATTTCATTTTCATTTGTTTTCTTTTTCCAACCAAAAGGGTACTACTAGCCAATAACTAGACCTTTCTAAGGAAGTCACATTCATGATTTCTCCTCCCCTCCCCTCCCCTCAGCCCTCCCCTCAGCCTGCCCACTTTGTGTATGTAAAGTAAGCTAAAGAGTACATCTGCCATGAAAGACATGGTAAGGCATAAAAAACTGTTGATGTTCCATTTTTTTCTCTCAAACAGATGCAAGAGGCTTCATGCTTTCTCAACATTTAATCACCTGTTATGACATAAACAAACAAACTAAACAAAGTCAATTGTACAGTGTTTGATCAAATGACTGCATACACTGTAATCCAGTGCTTTATTGCAGCTGAATGTGTGTGTGTGTTAGTTATATAGCAACAAATACTTCACTTGTCATACACATATACATTGGACAGAGCAATATCTGAAAATCACTCCTTCACCCCTCTCATGCCTCTCTCCATTTACCTTCCCCTAATCCCCCCCCCCAATTCCCCATGCCCACAGGAAGCAGCTTAATTTTTACTGCATTGAACGTTATTCACAGATTACTTTGTTTCTCCACACAAAGTAGCTATCGACATCCAACAAATTAGCAAACTTTATGAATATGTCCTGAATTGAAAGACATCTCTTGTACACAATGATGCAACAGAATGCTTCATGTGTGTCTGTCTGTCTGTCTGCAATATTCATTCATGTATGTGGCATGATAGATGAAATGTTGAACTCACTACTAGCACAATAAAGACAAAATTATATTCACAGTATATCCAACACCACATCTGCTCATTGCTGGTATTAAACCACACGACTTCATAGCATACAAACAGTTATGGAACATGGTCATAACGTCAAAGCATGGAAACACTATAAATGATACATGGTCTAACGTCACCGTATGGAGACACAGACGAAACATGGTCATAAAGTCACAACTTGGAAACTCCTATGAAACATGGTCACGTCACAGCATGGAAACACTTATGAACACATGGTCATAACGTCACAGCATGGAAACACCTACGAAACATGGTCATAACGTCACAGCATGGAAACACCTACGAAACATGGTCATAACGTCACAGCATGGAAACACCTACGAAACATGGTCATAACGTCACAGCATGGAAACACCTACGAAACATGGTCATAACATCAAAGCATGGAAACAGTTACGAAACATGGTCATAACGTCAGAGCATACAAACACTTACGAAACATTGTTATAACTTCAGCATGAAACACTTACGAAACATGGTCATAAACTGTCTGGGCACGAGATTCCATTTGCCCCAAGATGACCTATGACCTGTTGCCTTTGCATAGTGTTCAGCATTGAAGGCTGGTTCTGTCCCAAAGGTATCGATCACTCTTAACATACATCTGTAAAGAAGAAAGGATGAACGCATTTGCAAAATCATATGTTAAAAGTAGTAACGTGTAAAACGACACTATGGGAAGAAACCTGACTCCTTTTCCCCCCCTTCCCCCCTCACCGCTGTACCAAATCGAGTCAGGTAGCTGAGGTTAAGTGTAAACGTTTTAGATATTGGGGAATTGCATGAAACTTTGAGTAACAACTACTAGTGTTACATTACAGGCAGGACAATTGTGGATTTCTCTTGAAAATGTATTCTACAACATTTCCATCGTCTCCTGCCACTTCTATACCCTACATATTAAAACTCCGCATAAACCATTCTCCATTAAACTTATAAATATCGATCATCACAACAAGACTAACAGGATGACAAATATTTGTGTAACCCTCCAATCAATTTGCGCTATTTTACAATCGACCAATAAATTGATTTTTAAACAAATTTCCCAGTTTTCCTTAAAATATTGATTATTTTGTAAGGTAAAAGTCACTTTCATTTATTTATTGATTACAGTTTCTGGATGTCAAATAAAGAGGTTAAATTATCATATTTCCCTTTCTATCAAATTGTTTAAGCTTGTTCGGGGCTTTTTTTTCCCTCAGGAAACAGCCATCGAATGCAAAGAAATAATGTTCTTCGGATACATGAGCAAATACGGTTGGAAATATGACCTCGCTGACCTCATTATGCGATTACAGTAAAAAATCCTCAAAGGTGTTAAAGGATTGGTTCAGGTGTCTGACGTGTCTATCTTGTATGAAAGAGCTTAAATAGACAAACAGAATAGTGAAGAAACTACCATGATAGCATTCTCTAATAAGGAGATATCACACTTTGGAGATTTCACAATTTCTTTGCAAATGACTGACTGGTGTAGAAAGACTAACTGTGAGGGTGTGATGTCACATCCTCACTTCCTTAACATGTGTCAATATATTTCATTAAAAAATAATTACATTTTTTTCCCTCACAAATCTAAAAAAATATAATCAAACATTCTTCAGATGTTAAATCTCAAATACTTCCCTTGACACATATGAGATCTCCTGACGTATCTTTTGGTTGTAGGTCATAAAATCTTACAAAATATTTTAATAAAATAACAAAGAAGACTTTTCAGGAATGTGAGGATATGATGTCACAGCTAGTCTGATTTCAGCAGTTTCTACACAATCAGATAGAACTTTAAACATGTATCTCCTAAACGGAAAAAGATGTTTGAATAATTTCTTCACTGTTGGGTTTCTTTTATTGTCCTCTTTCATATAAGATAAACATTTGTGACACCTGAACTATTCCTTTAAGGTCGAGGATTCGTTCCTCATCCAGCCCTGGTGATTGAAGCTACAAAATGGGGCTGGAATGGATTTGGTCTGAGCACAACTAACACAGATAAATAGATATGTTCACACAAACATTCAGACGTAACAGAATAAATCTTAAATAGCTTATAGAATATTATTCATTCTTTCCATTTTTCATCAAAATTCTCCCCTTTTCCACTCACAAGTAACTAATTCATTCCATCTATTCTGCAAAACTATTAATATCTTACACATTTTAATTTCTTTCTCTCACCAAAGATAAGAGCACACAGCTGGGTACAGTTAGCCAAAGGTATTAACTATTGACACTTAGACAAGCACTTGACCAAACCAGTTACAATAAATCAACTTCCAAACAGAGGCATATATGTTGGGCTAAGTTATATTCTATACTGTAAAACTGTACGTTTCAAAATCTTCCCTAGACAAGCTCGAATTTACAAACTGGGAAGGGGTCTTTTGCTCTGGCAGAGGGAGGAGGCCCTCTAGTTTAGGAACCCTGTGGCTAGAGGGCTTGTGAGTCACACTCTGTAAGTAAAGTTTGCTTCTGCGAACAACCCAGCTACCAGGAAGGGCATTTTTTCTTTCTGTAAGGCTAGGTACTCCTAGGAGGGTGGCATTGCCTCCCAGTGAAAGTCAGCTTCCCTAGTACACAAGTTTGTTCTTCAATCGGTCCAAACCACACGAGTGTAACGTTAAACTAGACGATCCCCCCATCATTGTTCGCAAGCTCGCGAGGGGTGTTACTATGACTGGATTACTTGGTTCACAGACCTGTAAACGGTGCAGATCCCGCACATAAGAACCTCTATGACAGCACTCTCTATTGGACCGCTGCGGAGCCCACTGCCAGATGCTGTACATTAATTTAAACCCAATACGCCTGTGGTTTTCAGCCCTTTGATGTCTTTAGACAATTTTGACAGACTTTGTACAAGGGCGGCGGAAGCACTTTTAATCTGGGGGGGCACCGACATCAAAGGGCACTTTGCAGAAATTCGATTGGACTGATGCAGCCTTATATTTAGTACCCTTTATAACTCTTATTGTATTATCTTATTTGCGTATACACATTACTCCATCAACGCCCCCCCCCCCCCCTCAAGGAAAATATGCATACTAGCACTGCAATATCCAATGTGCAAATTGGGAAACAAGCAACAAATTTTCTTTTGAGATAAAATGAGGTGAAATCATGCTAGTTGCTAATGTAGGAATCTTCCGAATTAGAGTTTATTTCTTGTCAATATCTTAACAATTTGTTTCCATTCGAAATAGCTTTGAGTTTGACCCACAGAAATTCATTGAAAGTCAGGGGCGTAGCCAGGATTCGCAAAGTTGTATGCACGACTATCTGAGCGGAGCGCCACCATCGGTTGGCGCGGAGCGTACAAGAAAATTTTTGGTTTTACAAACCCCTCAGATGGCTGGAATTTACGGCCCTTCCCGAGTGTTCATTCTGGTTCCATGGCCTCTTGCTAACTTGAGACACCTCAATTTTTATGTAGAAAAAGGGCACATTTTTAACCTGAGGAAAAGTGGGGGGGCACATGCCCCCTGTGCCCCCCCGGTTCCGCCGCCCTTGCTTTTGTACCAATAGTTGCCGAATAGATACCAGTTAAGAATACAATGTGTTCGAAATGAGTGTCATTCAGACTGTTTTACAACTACCAAGTGGTATCCACTAAAGGTTGAATATTTTTGTCAAGATTTTTCGGTTCATACCTTTGACATAATCATCGAAAGATACTAGATATTGTATTTGTCTGTACATATAAACAGGTATTCATACATAATTTAATCACATGGATTAGATTTCAAATACAGCTTGCTGCTAGCTTCTTGACGTTTGGGATTCACAGAGCTAAGCAAAAACATTTACATGTCAGCCTTCAAATTTACTGGGGATTTCAGGCGCGTATGCTAATCTATTGCATGAAAAATATTATTATAGACAAATTTAAAATCAAAAAAGAAAGATTTCTTTTTCAGATGTCACTTAATGATCAGCATATCTATAGTTGAGTCAAAAAATGCATTTTCATATTACCTACTGACATATCAAGAAAATTTATATTTACTTCCTCCACTCCCTTCACCCCCCTTCCCCTTCCCCTCCCCCTTCCTTTAGACACAAAAAAACATACAGTAAAGAAAGGACTTAACTCACTTGAATTGATTAAAGACGCCACCCGTAGATTTTCTCATCTGTTTTAGGCCGACGATGTCAATATAAACGACGTCGAACGGCATATTCGAGTCCGTAGGACAGCTTGATTTGGCTATTCCCTTCGAACGTAGTAAACTGTTGAACATAACAAGGAAAGGAACAAACAGAATTTATTTAAAAATAAAGATCCTGCTCTCAGAAACTGGCATAGCAGCACACTTGTGTGTTCTTCTTTCTCTTTGCTTTCTTGAGACCAGGGAAGGGAAAGATGTATACCAACTATTTCGAATTAGCACAATTACTTTCTTTTAAGTTAAGTATCCTCTGTACAGAATTGTACAGTACTGTCATCGTTAAAACACTTTAATACCTACATAAAAGTATTAAAGGGTTCCATATTTAACATCCTTCCCACCCCTGTACATTCCGCCACCCCAACTTACCTCCCCTGACACCCCAAATGACACCTCAAGATTTTGTTTTTGGAGAGATTGTAAGTTGGAAACATACAAATATACATTAAAAATGGAAAAAAAAATGGAAAATTGTCATTTTTCCTCCAAATCTTAACATGAAATGTTATCTCATCACCTGAAGCTTAACTATCAGGAACAACTTTCAGGAATCCCTGAACTATTTTCTTGCATCTGTTAGTGGCTCTAGGTTCTGTTCAACTAAATGTCATCCATAATGCAAACATCCATTTTAATGAGCAGTTGAAGAAATATCCACCCGGGGGTTTAAATCAGATTATTCATAAAGGCTGTTATTCAAGGAAAAAAAAAACCCATTTAAAAGCCTTTGCCAAACGTGATAGGTAATTTGTAAACATTTCGTGACTGTGTATGAATAAATATAAACCAATGATTGCCTTATTAAAGTTGCCATTAAAATGCCATACAACCCGGGAACATAAAACCTTCATTCAAACAAAAAAAAATGTTGATGACAGGCTTTGAAATTTGGACTTTTTCCTGGCTGAGTGCCAGCAAATTTATGCTGTTCACCAATAGCAATAACACACTGTCAAAAGCATCGACATGATTTCCCATACATGATTTCTACGAAAGATTGCTAAAAGACACACCATTTTGTTCCATCTGTTTTTGGAAACAACAGCAATGGTGTGACTCAAGGATTCGACTTTTGTCACCTATCTGTAAAGTCCTTAAAGTTAAATCTTTCCCCCGGTGCAAACATTTCTGCCATAACAACAACTAGAAAGCCTATTGAAAGAAGTCGATGAATCTGCAACAAACCATGTTTATAAGAATTTATAACAATACAAACAAATACAATATACAAATAAATACAAACATGAACAACATCAAATAAACTAGAGCACCAATGGTGCAGAAGCTCATACCTTTTCGAGCTGAAAAATGTAGGGCCCACAAAACCAATTTTGGGCCCATGAGGGATACCCCCCCCCCCCTCCATTAGCAGAATCCTGGCCACACCACTGGCTATAATTCCTATTTTCCCCTTTAAATCCTATTTTACCCACTCTCTCAAACAATACCACTGACCTACCCTATTAAACTTTCTCCCCCTCTACCTTAGCAGACATAACAAGCACTCCCTACAAGACATAACTTCACAAGCTGCCTACATACCTCAGGCTCAAAGACTTCTAAGAATCGGCAAGTGCTGATTGGCTATAGGGCTCTCATGCTTACAGTTCAACAGTTAATAACAACTCCCAGTCCTGCTTTAATTCCACTAACAGCCTCTGCAGAGCTTAACCACAAATGTAAACAAACACTGCAGAAACTGGGAGACAAATTAAAGGAGCTTTGGCAAAAAGTGAAGGCTCAGATTTTTTTAAACAATGGGGATTAATTGTAATTAATTAACTTTTTACCAAAATTTTTTAGGCATCACCTTATTCATACACAATCCAACAATCATCAGTTCAACTTTGAATATGATCCATCAAAATCTTGAGGAGATTGAGATATTTGAAAATATTACAAAGAATGACCCCCGATGACCCCCTAAATGACCTTTGACCTCAATTTTCCGAACACCCCTTGTAACTCTCATCCCGAGGAACATTGTGACCAAGTTTCATTATAATTGGCCATACACTGTACGAACAGGAGCAATTTGAAAATATAGGGCCGCGGCCCGGGCCACAAAAGACCCCTAGTTGATCTTTGATCTCAAATTCATGAACACCCTGAAGGTAAAACTACCATAGTACTATCGTGACAAACCCTCAACATTGTACCATGGAATCTGTAGGAGAAGAAGCATTTTGCGTATTTCCACAAAATGGCCCATTACGGCCCACAGGTGACCTTTGACCCCAAATTTTGGACCATCTCTGATGGCCCTATACCCAATGGTCCTTGTGTCCAAATTTCATGAAATTCCATCAAACACTGTGCGAGTGGGAACGGTTTTACCAATTGTTGACGGATAGAGTGATAGAGTGATAGACGCTGCACTGTAACAATAGCTCACACCAGCATGCTGGTATGAGCTAAAAAAAGGGGGTTTCACCAAGAAAAAAACAAACACATTACAACAAATACATACAAACAATACAAACATGAACAACATTAAAAAAAAAGGTTTTCACAAAGAAAAGTTAAGTATCTCAAAAAAATCAAAAAGAATACAAATTTTTACAGTAGGAAAGACTGAAAAATGGTGGCATTTTGAGGATAAATGGTGCAGAAAAACTTACTTTGTTAATCTATGTGTTGAATACGACAAGCTGATGTCGTGACCTAGAATAAATAAAGATGTGATAATATCCGCCCACTGGACCAGCTCTCCCAGCGGACCTCCACTGAAGGCTTTCTCCGCGATCTTAAAGCCAGACTCTTTGGTTAGAAGACCGAGATGAATCAAGATCTGAGAAACGGTAAGATGGATGATTATTAAGTTAGTTGTCGTTAAACGAGTCCATATTTCCAGCTAGCTTTTGTGCGTTCTGAGCATCTTAAGTATATATTCCGAAGTATGGGAAACAAGGATGAAACGTTTGCAGATCGCTTAACCTGTACAGTTTAACACGAGAGTGGGATAGATGAGGGAAGCAAGATGTATATCATTTCCCCTCACTTAAAACACATAGGGGACATGTCTTCCCCTCCTACATCCCCACTCTGCCTCCCTCCTTTTCCCCTTCCCCGACCCCCATTTTGTCCCTGTTTCCATTTTCTAACACCATCAAGAGTACTCTTGGGCTTAGATGTAATCCAATCGTGTTTACTAACATAAGAAATATTTTGTAAATTATGAGGAGGGTGTGGGGGGGGGGAGAAAGATTTTGATCTTTTGCCTGTAAAACAAAACATTCTTACCTTTTTTTGTTCTCTGCCAGACAATTCTCCTCTTTGATCTAAGGCCTCTACTGCAGGCATCCAGAGGGTGTCCCACATCCTGGATATTCTCATCTTCATCCAGCGAAATTTTTCGGGATTATCCATCATGGCAAATAATATATTTTTGTCTTTCTGAATAATAGCCTGTGTTAATCAAAATAAATAAATAATTACAAAAAAGACTCAACAGATGGCATTGTGGTCAAGTGGTTAAGGCAGTGGACTTGTGATCTTAGGATAACAGGTTCGAGTCCTGGCCAGATCATTGCGTTGTGTCCTTGGGCAAGGCGCTTTATCTCCATTGCCTCTCTTCACCCAGGTGTATAAATGGGGACTTGCGAGGTAACTTGTAAATATAATTGCGTGCGCCGGTTTGTGGCTGCACCCTATGGGAAGTCCCCCGGGGACACGTGGTTGTGGTGCAGGAGAGATTGATTGAATTGTGCACACTTTGGTGTGTAGGTGTGACAAGTTACCAATGACCAGGGTTAACTTGTAAAGTCGTGTGAGAGGGCCTTGGCCCTGAACAAGACTGTAAACCTAAATATAAATATAAATAAATAAACAGAAACGACTCAACAGAAACAACCAAGATGGATTTCTGTTCATTTGTTAAAAATTATTTACAAGTTTTTTATTAAAACAAGTTGGAAAAGTTGGAAAAATTCATCTCTTCCTTTTAAAGAATCCATTTAAGAGCTAGGTTTAAACCTAGCATTTTTCTATGGTAGTCTGAGAATATGAGCATCTGGCAACACTAGCAACTAAAATAGGATACATCTCTTTAATTGACTTAAGGATCAGACTAAACAATGTTATTTTTAAACATAACCTGTAATATCAGTTATCTGTAAAGATTTAGCAAAAAAAGCATCTGGCAACACTAACATATGGGACAGTTCATCTCAGCTAATGAAAAATATCAGCCTTATTAACCTTAATTAGCTCAAATTTAGCCTTTAATATCTACGAGGGAATATGAGTAAAAGCATGCTGCAACACTGACATACAAATTGGACAGTTCGTCTCAACACTCTGGCAAAGGTTACTTAGCCTTCGGCATCGTAACCAAAAAGAATTTATACAACTTCAAACCGGATGCTTTTAAAGTCATGATACCTTCCCAAGGTTTTGGAACCATAAATTTGTTTAAAAACTTACTTTTGGTCCACTTTGTTTGATTGGGATAGAAATCTTGGGTCTCCAGCTAAATTTAGGACACCACTTCTCCACCTTCAAAGAAACAAGATGAATATGAAAGCAGTGTGAGTTTATTTTTAGTTGCAGTTGGCATAAATGTGTCTAAATATTGAATTACAATAAATACATAATGACCAGCATGCCAACACAACACAACACAGTGTCATGATTTCATGTTTTCTAAAGCATTATATACTGGGTGACGGAATTTTAGCCCAGGGTCCCATATGAGGGTACCATATGAAGAGTACCCAATCAGCGATGCCTATCGAGTACCCGATACCTCACCATCTACCAGTCTGGAGAGACACAGGTCTAACAGGTTGAGATGTGGCAATATTGGGGTCGTATAGCAAAGTGACCATTTCACATTATAGCATTTTGGATAAATGATTCCCTGGTAGAGTAAACAATTTGCCAAAATGGCAATTATTCAAGCTAACAAACTTTCCAAGAATTCTGGGGAAGGTAGACATCTGTGGATTCTTAATGTACCCCCGTATAGGGTCACTTTTGTTAGATGTGGAGGGGTGAGGGTTGGGGGGGGAGAAGGGGAGCATATAGTACTTAAAATTCCACAACTTACTCACCTCACTAAGATACAAGAAAATCGAGCAGTCTGTTCCATCTACTCCATGATATCCATAGCATTTGTCGCTGTTCCAAAACATTCTCATCCACTGTAACAGAAGATATGTAATCATAATAAATGCTACAACAGCATGAAAGACAAAGATATGGCAATTCCCCCCTTCCCCTTCCTCCCGCCCCCCACCCCCTGTGTCTCCATGAACTTTCATTCATGAGTAACATGGCACATCATATACAGTACCCCAAGTTCCCCAAAGATATGACTACTGTACCTCAATTGATTAATACTATTCCCTACTGCACCATATATGCCGTTCGTCCCCGGTGTTAAAAATCTGCCGAGCGGAACATCAAATCCAAATCAAATATAGCACAAGTCATAATTAATTGTCAAGATTTACAGTCAGAATCAGGTAGTGTCATTCCTTTCTTTATTCGCTGTTCACGCTTCACGGAATTATTTCCCATGGGAAAGATATATCACCGTAAATTAAAAAAAAGATCTCTGAATGAGATCTCTCGAAAGACACGATAGAATCATTTTAGTACCAGTACTGTAAAGCGCATAGATCTTCTGTCTGTCTATCTGTCTGTCTATCAATATATCTGTCTATCTATCTATCTATTTATTGAAGAGTGAATAGATCTGTTTGAGATATTTACTCTCACATCATAGGTTTAATGCAAATCTTGAAATTAAGAAAAATGTTAAAAAAAAATTTTTTAAAAGTTATGAGAGAGATTATTTGGGACATAATGGTAAGCTGTCGTTAAACAATTGATTATATGGAGAATTTTAGTCTTGGTATGTTATATAGTTCAAGAAAAAAGAAACATTTGTGTGCTACTGTAGATTTGAGGTTTTCAAGATATCCACCTTTAAAGTACCTTGCTAAATCTCTGGATTGCTCCTTTAAGGCTTCAGAGACAATCATTTCATCTCCTCTGTGCAGGACTATGTGTTCAACGTTAAAACTTCATATTTTTTTAAATAAATTATTAATAATAATAACTAAAACAAACATGGTCTTTTATCCTCTATAAACATGAGAGCACCCTTGGATGACAACGCCATTTGCCCTAGACATGTGTTGTTAAAACATGTCATTTGCGGCCATTAAAAAGTCTCATATTTTTTGCCATTGAACTTTTTATGTTTCATCTGAGGAAAATGACTTAATGGTCTGTGTATTATTAGACTTACTAGTCCAGCCAATTTTAGTAGAATGACCGTTTCTTGTTTAAAGGGTCATTTCGCAATTTAACAAAGTTTTATAGAAATCCAAACGGCATTGATTAGAGGTATATTTCAATGGTCCAAAACAAATAGTCAATTTAATTTTGCGTCTTAAAAGTCATCCTTCAAGCAAGAAGGTTTCAGTGCTGTTGAAAGCTGTGTTCAAATAATGGATCTCCAAGCACTGTAGCTAATTCTTTTTCCACAAATTGATTTTTAACAATTTTAGCAGTTATTACAAAAACTGAGAGGTCAACCAGGGTCAGTAGTGAGGAAGTCTCTTCCGGTGTGCTAATGTTTTACACTGGCTCAAAATAACAGCAGCTTGTTTGTTATATCTTCAAGGGATTTCATCGTCGCTGCTCAAAGGAAATCTTTCCTCTCTATTTTATCTCAAGTTCACAGAAGGTTTACACTTCCTAAACATAAATACTTTAACATTACGGATCAGACACCAGGCTCCTTCCGTTTCACGTATTTATAAAATTAAATTTTCAAATCCCAGCCTGTCATAACTAGACCACAGAGACTCTGTGTATTATCTGCAATCAGAGAGTCATTGCAGCATTTGGATAAGACAAGATGCACACAAAGAGACCATAACTATGTGTGACTGCCTAGCTCAGTACTATTCAGTTATATTCAAATCTTGATTGGATTTGCTCATATCCATCAAAATAAATATGGCAAAGACCAGTGCTGTATTTAAAAAAAAAATGTGACATATATTTCTTTCACCATTCAGCCTCATAGGCTCAACATTCTGGAAAGACATGAGTAAATTTTCTTCTGTTCCCACCTCCATCTCCCCTTGTCCCTCCCCCTCCCCCTCCATGTCACCCCTCTTCTCACAACTCTCTTCCACCCTTTTTTTCTCCACACTTTTCTGTCTTTGTCCTTCTCTAGTTTTTTCCCCACCCCTAGCTCTTCCATTAATCCTCTCTTTGTCCCTCCACTGTTTATCTCCTACCTCTCCTCTTCCCCCTGTTGGTTTCTTTCTTCTCTCCATCCCTTATCTACTATCCCCTTACATCTATCTCTTTGTGTTCACCATCCTCATTTACCTGTCTGTATTCTGTGCATGTTTTTGTCCCTTCTGTTAGTCCTGTTACTTGTCATTTAGCCTCTGAAGAAGATCCTGCTTAGATCCATACGTCGGGCAAACTTACCTTTACACACATATATTTCTTCTCCTTTATAATGGTTGCATCTCACCTGCATTGAATCTATATTTAATGCTCTTTCTCTTCCTCTTTACGCTATTTGTTCCCCATCCCTCCCCCCCCCTTTTTTTACTCATATAAGTAGAGCTTGGAATCTTTCTTAACCTGCAGTGCCCTTATTAATCTACAGCACATTTTGAACTAAACAGTTTTCACCTACTATAACCTACGACAAAGTACATCCCCATAAATATATAAAAAGGGTCCCCAGAAAAATTGATAAAAATATCAAGAAAACATTCAGTTTATCAACAAGAAATGGAATAACAATGAACAGGTGCTCATGGAATAACAAATTAGAATTGATTATCAATATAATTTTGCAACCACAAACACATTTTTATACCAAAATACGTCACAAGTAAATTACAAAAATTGTCTGAATTTTCAAATAAGATTTGGTTTCTTCTGCAGGCTTTTCTCTTCCACACGTATATATAACACCTACAGAGTACCTAACTACACTCTTACCTCTGTTTTTTTCATGCAGTTGGGGAAGCCAGTAAGTTCTTCATCAGTATAAGAGCATTTACCTGTATGCATAAACAAGAGAGACAAAAAATACCATAAGGAAAACCAATTTTAATTATATTTCAGAATGAAATAAATTCAGATTCATATGACAGTACTTTACAATTTCAGAAATCACATTTCATTGCTTAAAGGCATTGAAGACTCGCCCCAAACCGTGTGCAGCCATCTGAAAAAGTTAACTTTCTGTTGCTTGCAAGTGACGTTTTGTTCGTGTCGCTACAAAATGCAGACAGTAATGAAATGTGATACCTAATTGTTATCTTTAGCTAGACCTGAGATGTCCATCGCTGTATCGTTTGTATACTGTGCTGTGGGTATTGACCGCAGCTGTATGTACTGACTGTACACTAGTGTCTAATTACTGAAGGTAGCAAGCTGTGTGTGTATTTTCTGGGATCGATGGTGGTGTCTAACACTTCTGTTACACCTCATTCGAAACTTGGTCAGATTACCGGCATTAGATGTTTCTTTTTGTGCGAGTCTTCATACCCTTTAAAAGCTTTGATCAATGAGAATAAATATAAATTGTCCTTGTTATCACCGGTACAGTGTAGCTGCTCTGCGATATGTCAGATTTTAAACCTGCATGTGCAAGCCTAAATTCTGTCTATTGTAGTATTGTAGAATGATCAAAACCCTTGACATTTGTTCTAGCCTGTTCTATTGTTTATAGTTATTATTGTCTTATTTATTTTTTAATTTAATTTCCTTTCATGAAGTTTCTTTTATTTGTCATTTCATTGTTCTTGTCTTATCTATTTAAATTTTATTGTTATTTTCTTTTATTAAGTTGTAAAGTTTCTTTTATATTTGTAAAGCACTTAGAGCTTACTTTAAGAATAAGTGCTATATAAATGTGTTATTCTTATTATTATTAGTCTTAAATAATCATAATAATCATAATAATGATGATGAAGATGATAACCTTATCATATATCTCTAAACAGAATAAAGAAAATTCTATCCTTGATTTTGTTTATTTTTATTTTTTATTATTTTTTTTTTAGATTTCTACTCCTCTTGTCCATATCCCTAAATTCCCTCTTTACCATCTGCTTACCAATTCTGTAAAGGTGAGCTGCTTATAAAAAGACATCTCTGGCTTCTTCAGCTTTTTTAACTTTGTTTTTTTTTTGATACTTTTGTTCCAACCCTTGTTGTTTAACACAAGTGGAAAATAAACTTAATTAAAACTGGTTTGGGTGCACCATACTATTGAGACTAATTATAGCATCTACGTAACGGACTGTTGGTTTCATGTACAGTACTTGTTATATCTTAAGTTTCATAGTATAAATTATTGAAGTTGTGGATCATGATATCGCTTCAACTGGCAGCATTTTCTTGTTATAATCTTGATGCTACTGTGAACACATGAGCAATTCTTTGTCACATGTTCACACTTGAAAACATAATCAAGTTATTCATAACTTAAATAATTCATTCACCCGTGCACTTATTATTACAAAATTACTTCCAATCATTCATTAAACCCTCAAAGTACAGAAAAAAAATGTGCATCTTTACTTTCGCATAACATTTTGAAAGGAAATAAAAAAAAAGTATTATACATATTTAAACTGTCCATTATTCAAAACAAAATTTATGCCAATTTAGCCTACGGTTCTACAAGGTTTGGTATGATAACATCCAATGTTCTTTATCATAAATAAGAAGGTTGACAGATCTACTGAAAAATAACTTATTTATTCGAGACAAATCGGAACCGTGCCCTTTGGGGATTGAAGGGAGTCTTTCTTTCAGATCAATTATCACCTTGTCTTCCATTGTCATCGAAAATGTGAAATATGAGTAACTTGTCATGAAAAACATAAAAAAATGCATAATTTGTACCATAAAATACACTGAATACACAGTATTGTAGCACAAGTGAATACATGTAGTGTAATCCACAGCTCTACAGTAACATGTGTGATTTTTTTTCAGCGATAATATCAAACTGAATCTTGTACTTGACAGGGGAAGCAAGATGGGGGGGGTGGGGAGGAGAGTGGTGGGCATGAGAAGGGGATGGGGTTGTAGTTTAAAAAGTACAAGCTTATAAGCAGATTGATAATTGTGTATGTGACACAGTGTAACCCACACTGACATACTGTTAAAGCCTAATCTGAATACCAAATATTTTTATTTTTGTTTTTTCGTTTTATTTATTTAATTTTCATTTAATGAATTTTTAATTGAGATGATCAAAAGTTTATATCAAAGTAATGTCAACTGACAGATCACCTGTCAAATTTTCAGACTTGTTGTAACTCCAGTGGGTAGTTCCTCTTATGAAAGTTAATTTAACTAGGTACTGTACCATGGAGTCATACTGTGTACTCCAACGTGCAAAATACTGAAAATCAAGTACCATTTACTCTGTCTTGTTCATCTGTATGTCGTATATAAACTAAAACAACAGCTCATCTGCATATTCTTATATATATGCTACTACCTTGCATGCTTTTCTATATATATATATATATATATATATATATATATATATATATATATATATATATATATATATATATACTGTTCTAGATTTTCCTTCTCATTACATTTTCATTTATATTCATTTGCCTTTGTCGTTTACCTCCATTCCATTAACATAAAGTCTGTTCAAAGTATCTCTTTCGAGATCCGGCTTTAGGAATCACAAATGATTTTCGAGTTGGTTTAGCATCATGTTTGATCTCTAGAATAAGGCAAAATATGTCACCAAAAACAGAACTAGTATTGTTCCATACAGGTGTCAAACGCCTTCAGTGAAATTACGGCCTTCCTTACCGGTTTCGAACCTCTGGACATACAATCAGCGTCCATGGCCTAGTTGGTTAGGGTGTCCGCGTACAAAGCGGGAGGCCCGGGTTCGAATCCCGGTGGAGGCTGGAAGTTTTTTCACTGTTCTAGATTTTCCTTCTCATTACGTTTTCATTTATATATAAATATATATATATATACATATATATATACCATAATCACAGCAGTAACATTGCCAGGATATTATACAGTATGTCTGTCAAACTTATGCTACCCAAAATGTCATCAAAGTTTGGGCACTCCCTGGTTGGATTCTGGTTTTTCGCAGAAGAATTATGAGGTGAAGAGAGAGAGAGAGATCAGCCAAACCAAATACTGCTGCTGTTGCTGAGCAAAGAAACTGACACAACAATTTTCATGGTAGATCAGTTATTGGACATTAGGCAGACAAATTTGGGAGTTTTTGACAATTGATCGAACGATCAAAACCCCAATTCCTAATATCGTTCGTGTTTCAAATGACAAAGAAATCCATTCATCAACGGCTCAACGAACTATTTCCTGGAGAGGAGAAACAACAAATTTCTTTGAAAAGGATCATCTAATATTCATGTCTGAATCTTGAGCGAACGGCACAGTCCCCCTTTTTATAAAACAAACTGCCAGGCAAGCTTCCCTGGATAAATAATAAAATGTCAATAATCTAGATTCTTTCAGGTTTCAGTTACGATCTTAAAGCAGCCTCTTTGAGATGGGTTTTCGAAAATTATTCGATATTACAAATGTATACTAGTTAAAAATCAACATATCCAATTTAATCATTAGCTTCACAAATTGGTCAAGTTTCATATCAAAATGAATTAAGTATAATTTCAAAATTTTGAAAGAAGTTCAAAATTTGCCCTTTTGTTTTAATGCTGCTTCTTTTTTGCTCAAAATGCGATTATCAATACTGACACATTTAAAAGTGTCCAGAGACTAGGTATCTCGAGGATCGAATCAAGTTTGGCTAGCAATTTAATCGCTCAAGAAACGAACGGGAAGAAGGTTTCTTGCAGTTGTTTGATGATGTGTAAAATTATTTTAAACTGTAATAATCAGTTGTTGGCTAATTGGTAAACTTGATACATACAAATTGCAATAAGATGCTTTAACATTTATAGATATTACGACAGTTATCGTTTATACATAGCCTGCGATGTGTATACGCTTAACTGGGCAACGTGTACATCTACCCTCCTAACCAATCAAAAAATGAATCAATCGTGATGATTTATGAAGTACAATACTGTGTTTTTTTTCTTTCTTCAAAATCCCATTAAGAAGCGAGATGATATTTTCATCTCCTATCAAGTGGACATATCCATCATGTGCTCATCTGCCTGCAGCATAGAGCTTAAAGCAGTAAAAAGCATATATACACTGTTCAAGCACACTATAAAGTGGTGGCAATTTTAATATGTCTAGAGACAAGTTTTAGGTGCTAACATATATACCAGGGGTGGGCAACCTTTTTGAATTTTATGGGCCAGATTATGAGATATTAGGAGTGAAAAATTGACTGGGCCGCACCTAACCAACGACCTGCTGTTGATTTCAAACCTTTAATTCCAAGGACTTTCAAGCAATAGGCGTGTGTACTTAATCTTTATTCACAAAAACATAATGTTAATACAGTACAGTTGATCATTAATGGGGGTTAATAGGCCTACCTGACAGCATCATTAGTGCCAATAAATTCTAAGTAGCTACAGTAGCTAGTTTTTTGTGATGTTGTAAAATAGGTTGATTTTTGTTCTTTTTCTTGAGATATCTCACGGGACGCAAACAAATCACTGGCGGGCCGCATGTGGCCTGCAGGTCGTAGGTTGCCCCCCCCCCCCGAGGTATATACAGTACTTATAGACCTGTGCAGGGACAAGTCTACGGTAATTCTGGGAGGTTTTACAGAGTTTTGGTGACCAGTACTTTGCATGACTTGAATGTGGTGACCGGAAGAGAAAGACACCATTCGGTGAGATTCTAATATAATATATTATACACACAATGCATGCATATTCAGACAAAACTAATGTTTATTCAATAGACTGTGTACAGTAGTTCTTCAGTTTGTGATGATAGCTGGTTTGAAAAAGGGGGTAATTGGGGGTTTACCCGGAAGTGGGTCGATCGGTCACGATGCTAAAATGTTGCCACTTTGGGTATAGTAAAATATTGTAATGCAAGTGATTACCGTGAATGTGTTTTTTTTCTTTTCAGGAGAGAGGAAAAAAAGCAATCATCCTTTTTGAAATGCCCAAACCCAGAATGCGGCAGTATTTGGATCTGACCGGAGTTGCCGTGGGGCACCATCAGGTTATCTTAACGATTTCAAAGATCGCATTTATGGCACAAGTTTAGACGATGTGCCGAAGACACCCTGTGGCGCGTCGTGTAACTGTATCGATGTTACGACTGAAATTACTCTCACGCCATGCTTCCAAAGTGTGAACCTGCCAGAGATCACGTTTTTACTATTTATCCCGATGACATAATAAACCTTGTATTATAATCCTATATTAATTGCATCTTCAAAAATGGGGATGGCAGCAGCTTCCAGCAAAAGGTGATGAGAGAACTCTCCCAGTATTTGCACCTTAACATTTCATCTCATCAACCTTTCCATCAATATTTGTAAGAGTGGGATCCCCTCAACCTTGAAGCTCTACGTTAAAAATGGGTGTTAAAATTTGTAACCCTTGGATATGTTCTGACCAAAACAGGTACAGCAATATACTTACAACTTGTCATTATAGATAACCCGATATTAACGAATCTAACTTAAGATACATGTACACTTCATGAATCTAACTTGAGATACATGACAAAATTATATATTTGAGCTTCTAATAACAAAGTTTCAAAGTGTAAATAAGTACTGTACAGTACATCACCTAACATATTAATAGTTCCATGCAAAAGCTTTTTTTTTTTAACATTGTCGTACAAAATTAACGTAACTTAATGAATTTCATTCTTTGATTTGATACTATTTGAACTTTACAATGAAATTATTTAACAGTTGTTAATAAACTCATGATACAACTTTGGTGTGACCATAATCTTGAACAGTATACTGTATATGTTTATTGTAGAAGATGCAACTCATCTTTTGGTTATCATTCTGTCATGAAGCAAGTATTTAAATTGAATTTAACCAATCGAACTTGACAAATAAAAGACCAGTATGATTCATTACACTGTTGTGAAAATCCAAAAAAACTTGACCGATTTTGGAAATTTACTGTATGAGTGACAAACTTTAATATGATCAAGTAGCAGTCACCGAGAGAGGTCATGCAGTGTCAAGGTTGAAATACTACAGTAGATCACTCTAGACCCGGTCGAGTGAATGTGCAAATGTCGTGAGGAGACAGGTAAGTATATCGAATACTGCAAAAATTCACATTCAATGTGCACAATAACTTTAAGCTGCTTTAACCATATATACTGTATTATATGCACCAAGAAATTGCTACTTGTCTTTTGAATGTCAGCTCTACAAAGATCGGAGAACAATATCTTTTGTAATTGCAAAGATGACAACCTAAATTGTTGCCATAGAGACCTGCAGTATCTGATAAGGCAACTAGTTTTATGTATGTATACGTTTTGGTTGATAGGTGTCTATCTTGGCACAGAGTGCTCTACTGTATGTCCGTAGGACAGAACGAAGAGCTGTCTGATGATCGCTCAACACATGAAACTCTGATAAACAACTACTAGTGTTCCACTAGTCTCAACTAATTCTCAAATTTACTTAATTCATTTGCCTTTGTCGTTTAGCTTCATTTCATTAACATAAAGACTGTCCAAAGTATCTCTTTCGAGATCCGGATTTAGGAATCACAAATGATTTTGAGTTGGTCAGCATCATGTTTGATCTCTTGAGTAAGGCAAAATATGTCACCAAACACAGAACTAGTATTGTTCGATGCAGGTGTCAAACGCCTACAGTGAAATTATGACCTTCCTTACCGGTTTCGAACCTCTGGACATACAATTAGCGTCCATAGCCTAGTTGGTAAGGGTGTCCGTGTACAAAGCGGGAGGCCCGGGTTCGAATCCCGGTGGATGCTGGAAGTTTTTTCACTGTTCTGGATTTTCCTTCTCATTACATTTTCAATTATATATATATATATATATATACATATATATATATATATATATATATATATATATACATATATATATATATATATATATATATACATACACCACATGCATAGCATGATCAGACTTTCAAATACAACTGTACTGTAGACTGGGGATGGCTGCCACATATTGACTTAACACATACTACCCCCTTATTTGATCTGCTGCAGCTTTTAATTACCTCCTTGACTTCAATTTTGGGGTATAAGTCACACTCTGTCAATTTTTACCCCCTGATTCAGAGACCGGTAACAAGAAGGAAAGAAAAAAATTGATAACAATGTCTGTTTCTCTCATTTGAGGGTAGCTGGCTTCATCAAATGATATTAAATTTTGATTGGAAAAGGGACAAGGAAGGACATCAACAAATTAGACTTTGTGAAATTTCCACTCGTCGGCTTTTAAAACAAGTTCAGTTATACAGTACAATTACTGTATGTATACTACACTGTGCACATCCAAGGTCTATGGAGTGCCGTTTGTGCACATTTGATCTATATCCTAATTGTAACTACTACATACAGTATGTGTATTGCAGAGTAACGATAATAGGGTAAGCACTACAACAACTCACCAATATGGCTTACAAGTGAAAACAATCAAAAGAACAATATTCTCAAAAGTTACTAGGGCTTAACAGATTTAACAGAGTTCTGTAATATTACATACATACTGTACATACATATTAGACACTTATATAGCGCTGCTACATTGAGATCGTAGCGTTTTTGACAACTTAGCCTTGGTCATTGGAAACTTGTCACACCTACACACCAAAGTGTGCACAATTCAATCAATCTCCTGAGGCACCACAACCACCTGTCCCTGAGTGGACTTCCAATAGGGTGCAGCTACAAACCGGCGCACGCAACTATATTTACAAGTTACCTCGCAAGTCCCCATTTAGACACCTGGGTGAAGAGAGGCAATGGAGATAAAGCGCCTTGCCCAAGGACACAACGCAATGATCTGGCCAGGGCTCGAACCTGTAATCCTTAGATCACCAGTCCACTGCCTTAACCACTTGACCACAATGCCCCCCAATATTACTATGGTTAAATGGTGGAGATTGTGATACATAGTACAGCATGGGCGTCAACAGGTGGGGGACGGGGGGACATGTCCCCCCACTTTCAAAAGTGGAGGGGATATCATATCATTTGTCCCACCCACTTTTCAGAGTAGTTATTAAAAAAAATCACATGCATATGCGAGATTTTCTATTTAAGGTCAAGAAATCTGGACTCCCTGGGCCCCTGCTATCTATCACTTGCACCGTCATTTATCTCCCATTCTCCCAATATCCTAAATCTGCCCATTTAATTCGTTCGGGGGGGGGGGAGACCATTTGAAAGTGTATTGAATCTTGCACACATGTTGTTTGTATGGGTTTCAAGGGATTAGGTAAGCCATACAGGTAGATGGTGATGAGTTACTATGTTCATATCACTACCTCCAGTCCCTTGGACTGGACGGACGAATAGGGGTGTAGGGGTTAAGTAATTAAGGCTACATGTATTCGCCGGATATGGTAGATCTTTATTGTTGAGTGCCGGCTAGGCGCTACACACGCTCTGCGCGCGGTGCCTTTTTCTGATTATTATTATTAAAGTACCTGGGCACATAACAACTGACGTCTCGCACCTACATGCATGTATTATATATACCACTCCACTCATCCCGGAGGTGACGGCGCCACTTTTTCAATATTTCGTTTGAGATGGACGCTGTGTAATTCGTCTCCCTTGGTGTCAGAACGGCATCTTTCTACCAGTACTTTCTGTCGGGATTTAGTTTTGTGAGACAAAATTTCTCCTCACAGATCTGGTTCTGATGTAGCTAAAAATGACTCAGGAAGGCCGTCTCCTGCGATCTAGGGGGTCTTATGTACCCAAAATTTTCTGGTACGCTACGCGCCAACCAATGGTGGCGCTCCGCTTAGATAGTATAGTGTCCCCCTCACTTTCTGAAACCTGCTGACGATCTGGTAGTACAGTAATGTAGTAAAATATGCTTTGTTTTGCAAAAGGTGGTACTGTGTACATATATAAGTAGTTGTGCTATTGAAACAGAACTTTTAATAATTGGGCTAATATGTTATGTTTGCCGTTGCCAAGCTTCAGGATCGACAGGCAGGTCCTTTGTGTTTTCGATACTGTTAATTAATAAAAACAAATTTATATATAATGTTGTTATATTGAACATTTCACAAAGTTAAACAAAAACTTAGCTAAAATAATTAAAAATAGCTGACTTAAAATTTAATTATTTAATAACTATATTATACAAAAACATGTGCTTTAAGGTCATACTAATCATGCACACTTGATTATCTGTTTCCTATACTTGTTGTACACAATTAAACTAATGGACTTTAATTCTTACTTATCAATGTATTGCCATCTTTACCATATACAGTAGGATACGTTAATATATGTGATAAGGCAATGTACAGGTTAATACACATTAAACAATATACATGTATGTATATACTATACCAGCTGTAGTGTGTCAAGTGTTCAATATAACAGCTACAGTAGGCCTTACTTTAAACATTTTACACTTAGTGATCTATTAGAGTATGTAGATAATCATAAGTTAATTAACCTAGTAACTAATGATGCGAAATGTGTGACAACTTGGTTGATTAAGAAATCTGTTCTGATGATATTTCCAGAGTTAGTTGTACACCACTCGATGTAGACACATGGTCCATATTAATTCGTAAGTGCCAGATTCTTTTAATACTAAGCTTTTTAAGCATTGTCATATGTATATGGCAACATTTACCCTGCGTGGACATGCACGGCCAGATGAACCTGTCTAAAATTTCCCTAAATTTTCAGAGAACTTGTGTACGTTACAAATGATAAAATTTACAAAATGACAAAGTGTGTAACATTCACTGGTATGGATCCAATGACTTCTGTCTCCTCCCTTCAAAACAATTAAATCTGAGATGAACATGGATTACCCCTTTGAGAGACACCCCCATGGATGCATGCAGTTTCGGATTGTCTAGAGACATGGAACGTGTAAAGATAAAAATGTTTTATTCATTATTTTCCCCTGAGTTCAGCAGAACTTGATAATTTTGAGCGAGAAAATTAATGACATTTGGCGAAACGCGTGAATGTACGGTAGCTCGTCACAGAATGAACTCATCACAGAATGAACACAGAATGAACAGAATGAACAGAATGAACACAGAGAGCAACTTTCATCATCCCGCATGAAATAAATTATTGAAACTTCCTGAAAGGTAGCACATGATCGGGTGGGGAGAGGGACGGGGGGCGGTTGGGGGCAAATTAAAATTATCCAAATAGGTAACACCTTAGATTGATCTGCATGCACCTACAGTAATGACATTAGACAATCTTGTCACATGGCTTCAGTGTATCTTCAACTCGAAGATGGCTTTTGGCAGAATTTTAGTCCTGAGTTGTGACTTTCTCTGACGTAACTGGCCAAATCTAGTGAAAAAAATGCCACATGCCGATTTGCTGTGATATTATGACAACCGACCCTCTACTTCATATGGATAGGAATCGTGTGGGTTAACAATGCGTTGACATTAAGGGTCCCTTAGATGAGCATTTTGGGAATGAAACATGGGAAAAAAAGTGTCCAACGTTTCGATGATGGCGATTACATTGACATCGAGTCAACGATATTCTGAAGAGGAGGAATTATATATGCTAAAAGGTAAATGTTGGTAAGTATAGTAAACATTTCCATCCGACAGTGGGTGACCAAATGTTGCATATAATTTAATGCTGCTAAATATATATGCTATTTGTCATTTATTCCATGATCAATGCTGCAAGGGGATATAGTGTTTACAGGACCTAGTTCTGGTCACAGCAATGATAACTCACAACCTTCTACCTACTTTAGTTCTGTACAGTTAATTGCCATCATTCCCCTGGTTGATTTTCACGCTTCTCACCACAATAAGGTCTACACACCATTACAGAGGATACTACCACTTACAAGGGCTTCCCAGGTTGTTGTTTTGAAAACCCTTTTAAGAACTTCCTGTCGATGGCAATTGACAAACCTTGTTCAAAACTCATCGTGAATAGTTGTAGAGTACTTATAGTACGTACAGTATATCCTTTTGGTCTACGAATATATGACCATTGGTATAAATCACAGCTTCCCATATACACTTGATAATGTTCAAATGTCTTTCTACACAAGGACATTTAAGTCACCTGCCAGGTTTATGTCTGTATCCAAGGTTAATACCTATACATCCTTTCTTACAGTATCATAATCATAATCATCATGGTTGCTACGTAACCACTTTTAAAAGCATAAACATACCACAGATGTGGCCAGACTTTACCATCTACTTATTATCTTCACATAGTTTGAACCGAGGAAAGACCTGTAGAGGGAATGGGAGGGGGAGGAGGAGAAGGTAGGGTTGGGAGGGGATAGAAAGGAAATGGGAAGGAGAGTGAGGGAGAAGGGCAGGACAGGGCAGGGGAAAGAGAGGGAGAGTAGGGTACAAATGGATAAGAGGGAAGGTAGAGAGGTTAAAAGAGTAAGGGAAGTAGGGAAGGAAAAGGAGGGAGGGAAATTCAGAAGGGGACCAGGAGGATGAGGAGAAGCTTACGGGAATTAGGGAAGGGCAGGGAGGGAGAGGGCAGGGATGGAGAGGGCAGGGAATGAGAGGGCAGGGAGGGAGAGTGCAGGGAGGGAGAAGGCAAAGAGGGAGAGGGCAAGGTGGGAAAGGGCAAAGGCTGGGAGGGCACGGGCAACAAAGGAAGGGGACTAGGACAAAGCAGGACAAAGATGGGAAAGGCAAGTAGGTTGAGGAGAGAGGATACCGTATGTTTAATAAATACTGTAAGTAACTGCTGTTTCCATGCAGTTTACGTCCCATAAATTCTCACTGTTAACTCAGGAGAGGAAATGGGCATCCCTTTAGTGATCTCTTGATTGCAATGTACAGTATAGCTGGCTGATGCTTGTGATTGATTGCACGACCAATAGCATTTATTCCTGCCTCCTCCCCCATATAATCATTCCAAATTATCAAGTATTCAAGAAATCACTGCCATCATATTTAGCAAATTTTAAGCGAGTTTAGAGTGCAACAGTCTTTCAAACTGAATATGTGTAGAAATGCAGTAATGTGCTGGGGGCTATCTTTGAAAGGTCTATCAGCGAATATACAATTCAAGTTTTAATGGATTAATATGAAAGGACAATAAGTTAAACGACTAGTGATTTCCATCACTCACAGAGAGGCTTGCAAGCTGATTGGTGTTGGGAACAATATAACTGTCGTGAATTACTCATATGACCCAGGCAGAGATGCAGAAAAATTTCCAGCATTTTTATTAAGCAATCGAATTTGGCAAGTCGTATTATCCCATCAAATTTAATCGCTTCCAAGTTTTGATCTGGTGATCCAACAAACAACCGACTTGGGTCTTGGGACCTTTTTATTCCGGAGAGTTTTCCTTCTCTGATTATAACCTTATAAAGTAGACAATGTAATGTAGCTGTACTCTCTGAACAACACAGCGAAACAGTCTACGGTAAAATAGGTCAATGTCTGTAATTTAAGAGTGAATTCTCAGAGTTCAGACTTTTAAAGGGAGACCGTACAGTGGTATCAATTCTCGTTTTCAAGGCACTGAAGTCTCCCCCTAAACCGCGTGCCACCCTCTGAAAAAAGTTAAATTTCTGTTGCTTGCAAGTGAAGTTCCATTCTTGTTGCTACAAAATGCTGACAGTAATGAAACGTGATACCTTGTTATCTTTTATCTAGACCTGAGATGTCCATCGCTGCTATGTACACTGTGTTGTGGGTATTGACCGTAGCTGCATGTATTGACTGTACACTAGTGTCTAATTACCGATGGTAGCAAGCTGTGTGTATATTTTCTGGGATCGATGGTGGTGTCTAACACTTCTGTTACACCTCATTCGAAACTAGGTCAGATTACCGGCATCAGATGCTTCTTTGTGCACAAGTCTTCACTCCCTTGAAGGTATGAATTAGTTCATACAGAAATAAAACAGAGATGAGCCATCTTGAATATTTGGCTATAGTGTTGGAATAGGGGGAGGGAGGAGGGTGGAGGTATTGGACAAGTCTTTAAGAATGTGCTGGAATGAGAGGGAGTGGGGGAAAGAGGGGGGGAGGTGTTGGACCTATAATTTTTAGGAATGTTTAACATTATTCAAGGGCAAAGTATCATATCAGATAAACTGAATGACCGTATAGAGTCATCCTAAATTGGAGATTTATCCATCAAACGGAAAATAATTCCAGATACTGTCAAAGAGAGCTCATGGGAATGAGCGCTCCACCCTTCAACATTGTCAAATCTGCAACGAACAGACTTGCAAGGAAACATGGATGAGGGGGTGGGGGGGGGGGGGTGTTGGACCTATAATTTTTAGGAATGTTTAACATTATTCAAGGGCGAAGCATCATATCAGTTATTGAATGACTGTATAGAAATTCATCCTGAATTGGAGATTTATCCACCAAACGGGAAATAATTCCACAACCTGTCAAAGAGAGCTCGTGGGAATGAGCGCTCCACCCTTCAACATTGTCGTCAAATCTGCAATGAACAGAATTGCAAGGAAACATGAAATGAAATTTAGCTGTACATATGTAACAGGAGGCCATTTTTTCCCTTTCGATAGAACATACAACAGTATCTGCCTCAGCAGGATTCACTCTCCACCTACTGAAATGTATCTTATAACATGAAACATTGGAGATGATACAATTGCACAAGTTTTTGTGATAGACAAAAAAGAAAACTGATCTGTCAAGATTTAACGAGGTATGACATGTTCCCGTAATTAGACGCACAGATGGTTCTCTAGTCGCTCGTTCGTCCTCGGTCTACGGAGGAAGAACGTCTGAAGAAAGTTTCCGTCTCTCTCGGGAGTTTAGTTTCATATCTCGAGGTATCAAATATTCACGGTGATAGCCAAAAAAATATGACAGATATTGGCCGGCGGAGCTCGAAGCAGAGACGGAAATCTGACAGAACTTTGGTTATTATTTGAAATAAAGCGCAACTTCATCGACTACAGCATATCGAATGTGGAGACGAGAGCTGGGTGTGCATGCATGCACGCAGCCTAACAAAACGTTTACGATGGTCTACTTCCCGCTTAACTGATTACGTTTAGTACACAGAGCTGTAAATATTGATACATATATTACAACTTATCACTCTGTAATGTACAGAGTGATAAGTTGTATTATATTTATCATTATTTACAGCCATATATGGTACCAGTATAAAATCCCACTTTGGTTTTAATTTATGGCTACTGTAGATCTCATTTACATATTTATGAATATGGATGAACAACCAATTAAAACTTGACGGTACATTGAATCCCATATGGTACGTTAATTGCACAGTTCACCAAAATTTTAAAACTATACTGAAGTTGTTGAATGTTTGCGATTAACTGCAAAATGTAGCAATTTTATATTTTTATGAGTAAAGATTATCAACTTAATATGATTTAACTTAATTGCATAAATGAATGAACACACCTGCTCTGTTCATATATGGCACAGTTGCATATAATTTACTTTACATATTGACAGTATGGTAGAAACTCCAAATCTTGCAAAATCAACTGCTCAGGATTCTAGCTACCAACAAGCCTACTGTACCTGGTATTCAACAGACTAGCAATTTGCATAGACTGTAATCTTTTGAGATTTATGCATATTTTACCCATACTTAAGATATCCATACCCATTCTTAAGACCAATCTTTTCACTTGTTCTTAATTGTAAATTAATCTGCTGTCTTTGTAAAGCGCCTTGAGCAGTGACTTTTGTCTACTGATTTGGTGCTATATAAGTCTCATTTGTTATTATTATTATTGGTTAAGCCATACACGCTATAATGAGTATACAGACAGTACATCCTATACAATTATCCACAGTGTTCTGCTTTCATGTGCTTTATAATCTTGTATTATAATCCACCCCACCAAATCATCCTTAGCGCTCTGTATATTCCAAAAGTTAAGGCATTTTCAACCACCCCTTTTTCCTCCCTACTATTTCTTTCTTTCTTCTTTTTTCCATCCTCTTTTCCTATTGTTTGACTTCCCCGCTGCTGCTATATAACACAATAGCTTGATCGACACTCGACGTCTTCCATTGTCCATCATACAATGAAACATACAATATGCACTGAAACCGTACATGTTCCAAGCATAGATCTGTAAATTCACTTTTGTGTAGACGTGAGATAAACTACATTTGAACCGAACTAATTATATTTAATTGAACAACTATACATTTATATGTACAGAGGCAGAATATCGGTTTAGGGAGTCGGATTTCTTCTTGCTGCTCTAGTGTACAAACCGTGCATTATATGTACTGTACACCATGCAGGGGTGGATGGTACTAACTAGTGTATAACATGTGAGATTTTGACACTCTCTGAGATGAGATTCATTGACGGATTCACACATCTGCTGTGGCAATTAGTTAATTACTCCAGATATGAGACAAGTAGGTCTTGCCTAATTTGTGAAGGAACGATCATTCGGGGACTCTAGTTTTTGCTTCATTGGTCAGAGTATTCACGATGATCCATTCCGTTGACCGATCAAAAAAAACAAGACAGTACATAGCAAAGGCTTCATGGCTGGCTACAGTACAGAATATAGAAGGATATACAGTATGCTTTACATAGCACAGAATGTAAGGCTGGCTACAGTACAAACATATAGAAGGATATACAGTACGCTGTACATAGCAAAGACTGCATGGCTGGCTACAGTACAGAATATAGAAGGATATACAGTATGCTTTACATAGCATAGAATGTAAGGCTGGCTACAGTACAAACATATAGAAGGATATACAGTACGCTGTACATAGCAAAGGCTTCATGGCTGGCTACAGTATAGCATATAGAAGGATATACAGTGTATGCTGTACAGTACATAGCAAAGGCTTCATGGCTGGCTACAGTACAGAATATAGAAGGACAAACAGTATATGCTGTACATAGCAAAGACTGCATGGCTGGCTACAGTTACCATATATATATATATATAGAAGGATATACAGCATGCTAAAGTACTGTACAGCAGTTAATAGTTTTTCTTCACAATTGGGGGTTGTAACATAAGGTGACCAGACGTCCCCGATTTTCGGGGACAGTCCCCGCTTACAGTGTGCTGTCCCCGATGAACAAGTGTCCCTGAAAATGTCCCCGATTCGTCAAAATGTTCAGGAATTTCGAAAATATCCCACATAATTAGTAAAATAATTGTAAAAGCAAACTTAAGTCAAGTATGCAGTTTCAGAACGGAACTAACCAGTATTTCAGGTGGGCCAGTGTAAAGTGGAAACACTGTTAAAATATGCTAGATTGATCTAGCCAGCTAGCACTCTTTCGACCGAAGGAAAAGCTACCATTTTGAAAATAAAATTGATTTAAAATTTGCTCTAAGTATCACCATTTTACATCTAAACCTTAGGCACTTAAAAATTTTCATTTTTTCATTCCCTTAGACCCCTCCCCCATATCAGTCACATATTAAATGTCCCTGATTCCAGTCAGAAAAATATGGTCACCTTATTTTACCAGTATGGTGAGTTTGTCTCAAATTCAAGTAGAATTAAGTAGAATTTGCATCCTTAACATTGAGTGGAGTTCCTTAACATATATTGAGAAGAATTCCTTAACATTTATTTAGTAAAATTCCTTAACATATATTGAGTAAAATTCCTTAATATATATTTTCAGTAGGATTCCTTAATATGCACTTTAACTTAAGCAAAATTGCTAAATTCCTCAATATACAATATCTTGAGTAGAATTCCTCAAAATATATTGACTATAATTCCTACATTGAGTAGAATTCCTTAGTATCTATTGAGTAAAAATTCCTCAATATAGATTGTGTAAAACTCTGTGAAATATATGTTTTATATATAGAATATATAGAATTCCTTAATATTCACTTTAAATTGAGCAGAATTCATAATTACTGATTTAACATTGAGTAAAATTCTTCAATACAGTATACTGATTAGAAATTTTTTAATATATTTTGTGAAGAATTCCATAATCCAAGAATTCCTTAAATAATGAATAACCTTTCTCCATTCAATGATTTGAAAGCCTTACTGTAATACAATTGAGTAATATTCCTTAATATTGAGTGGAAACCCTTTGTGATTATTTGATTCATTAATTCTGAATTGAGTATTTTTTTTTTTTAATTTGAATATGAGAAGATGTAATTACGTTTAAAACTACATTAGTTTACAGCAAAAGAGGCACTTTTATTCATACTGCCTTGACCAATAAACAATTTTGCATTAGAGGCTTGATACAGACATTGCACCACGGATAAGAGAACATTAACACCTCATTGTTTGATTGCTGATGCCAATTTAATGGCAACATCCAACCTTCAATATTATTAGGAAACCAGTTCATATCCACAGCAATTTTGCACGACCCTTTATATTTACTGCAACAATATTTCTCTACCAACTTAGCATGTACTTCCAGGGATATAACTTACTCTAGATATAAAGTAAATAGATTCCAACCAGGTCAAAGAGTAAAGGACCACCTGTTTCTTGTTGCTTTTTTTTTATCTATCATCCTTCCTACATCTACAGTACTATCAAAACTTACCCTGAGCACAACTGACCTCCACTAGTTCCCAACCAGACAATGCACTAAACTGAATCACCACCCTCAGTTAATACCATCAAAACTTCAGAAATTTTGGTGATAAGAAGAAACAGGGAAAATTATTGACAAAAGGAAGTTGGAAAACAGACCAGACAAGTGATTTTCTTCCTCTTAATTGACCCGTGATGAGAAAACAAGATGATCAGTTGTTGACATTGATAAAATTTCTACTGTAAATATGGAAAACTACAAATTATACATGTTTTGAACATAGATCTCTACCTGCTGTATTGTACTGTACTGTACTGCATATGTACTATGTATACCACGTACAGTACAGTCACGGCACTTGTTATGAATTTACATAAATGGCCCAGTTTATACTGTTTGTGCATTTACATACATGTATCCTGGTAATTAAATTTGATTTGTCTCATTAAATTGCATTCCCCGCGGCCGACGTTTATTGGCCTGACCAATATTATTGTTCTACTTTTTTTGTTCTCATTACGTTGTTATTCCGATGCATCTCATTCGGACCAGATGTTACATTTTGTTCCTCCCATGCCAGATCATGCATAAAATAATTTTGACGCGAAATATTCAAAATTAAGGTACAGTAATTATAATTTACAACTTTGCAAAAAACTAGGATATACCCCCAAGCAAGCTGTATGTAGCCAGCAATCTATCCCACTGTTGATTGCAAACCATGCATATTTGCATGACATTCTGATTGCTCTGCAAATTCTCATTATAGTTTTTTCTCTCAACATTGGGAAGGGGGAAAGGGGAAGGACAGGGGTAAAGGTGTGGGGAAAGAATGTATTTGGGAGAGACTTTGCATCATACCCATATATGTGCACTAGCTTACAGTATCTTTACCTAGACTACATCAGTATAGTTTATCAAACAAAAAATTGCTGCATTGAGACAAATTACAGTTTTATGTACAGTACGCTAATCATCACACCTAAACTGATTTAATGAAAAGAAGGAAAATTATTAAGACTTTTTGAAACTGGATAAATTATTCTCATTTCCTAAGCAATAATAATGCCATCATTGTGTTTACATATTTATAAAAATCATGTTGTTATTTTGTGTAATGTATATTTCTTGGGGATGATCAGCTTTCCATCCAAGCTTTTGTCTTTGAAATCTAAATTAAAACATTGAACGTTAAAGTGATGTGTTGTTAAATTTAAATAATGACGCCATATGATCAATGCATATTCATGGCCTGATTATATACTATGAAGCTGGCTGTTTTTGTTTTGTGTTGTTTTTTTTTAGCTCAAACCAGGTATATATGCTACTTTTGACCACCGGAAAGTGTCAAAGGTCATTTAGGGGTCACTGCAGGACATAATGTGCTAACCCTTCAAAATGTATCTCCTCTTTCCCAGAGGACCACATTTTCTTGAAAGTTAATTGACGATGTCCTACTAATTAATGTTAGGAATGCATGTGATCGGTAGTACCTCTTGTGTCAGTAAAGACAGGACTGTGTGCGTCGTGTCAGTCAAATGAACACGAAATTTGACACTTGAACTGACATGAAAGTTTAAGTTTGTAAAGGACAGTAAAAGCCGAGGTGGTATACATGTCTACAGGTATTCTAATGTTACCGTTTTCATTAAGCTTAAAAATGGTTATGCAATCTATGTATGATGGGACAAGTATATGCATGGTATATGTAATCTCCCTAGGTTTAGCTTGTTCAGCAAGGGTACAATATTTCTGGCAACACATTACTAGAAGGAGAATCCTCTTACTTGTTTTTGTTGGGACAGGTGGAAAAACTTGTTTTAAAATACCAGGTGTTGCACTTTTTGCTTAAGGACTGTAAGCTTCTAAAAAAAATGGAGTGTTAGCTCAGTGGTAAACGCCGGTGCCTTCCAATCATAAGGTCCCCGGTTTGAGTCACTCCAAGATTAATGTATGTCGTCCAGTTACAGAGTTGTTGACAATTGACAATTCATGATCATGGACGTTAAAATATGAATCTAAGAGACTGACTTCGGTCAGCTTGCGGCTTTGATAAGCCAATGAGGCTTCTTCGCGAGTTTCTGCTTGCAGGAGGATCTAAAATACATACACACATACATAAAATGCAATCAGATATTATTAGCCTGGCATGTACCTATTTGTTTAACTGAGTTAATAATATGTTCAGAAACTCTAGCCGCATTATTTGTCAGGAAATGAATGGTAAAAAATGCAACTAAAATGCTGATATCATGGTTTTCCTAAAGAGCTACGGTACCGTAACCATGACGATTACTTTCACCTATCGCCTGTACTATTCCTGAGATTTCCTGTAAAACTGAAAAAAAATCATAATAATAATAATAACAATTCTGTGTAACTTTTCATATTGTTCACAGAATGCTGCTCCAGTTTTTTCAGATAGAATACTGCAAATCTGCCTTCTCTTTTCTTTGTGCTGTTAATTAAGCTGTTAATTGGGCAGGTCTATCTTTGCAACACTCGTTAAGAGACCTGTGCTAATTAAGAACAATAGGCTACATTTCTACTGCAGTGTTTGCAAGGTTGTGCAGCTTGATATTTGAAAAGAAGAATGCATTGTTTTGCGAAACATGAAATGCCACTGCGGGGGATGGTGGAATATGAGCGTGAAAGCTGTACGACAACAATGTCACACAAACATATATCACTAATAAAAAAGAATGAAACGCTATTAACATGATCAAGAAAATGAACGCACAAATATAGGAAAGCATGCTTGCTGATTATGTATCTTACCTGGAAAAGTGTACATGAAGGTGTGTGGGGGAACATGGGGGGGGGGGGATATTTAAAGAAAAGTCAAAACTTTTTCCCAACTGTTTTTAGGGAATTTCGGAGTCTATAGATAGTGTTTTGAAAGTGAAACATACCTTCAAGTTGCTGTAACTTGTGTTTCAGTGAACCTGGTCTTAGGTCACCTGGTATCTCAACCTGGTCTTCTCCTGCAAGCTCTCTTGGACGACGCTGATTTTCTACGATCCCCTGAGGTTTCACAGCCTTGTGATCACTGGATTCGTCTACACTCTCACTGGCCAATTTTGAGGTAGATACCATCTTGGTGTCATTCCTCATGGTCCAGTGAGTGGCCACGGCCGCATCCAGACCCGGTCTGGGGGCTGACAGGGCGTTTACTTTGTTTTCCAAGTGATCGACTCGGGTCAGCAAGTTGTCGATGAGCACGGCCAACGTTTTCTTGATATCTGTATGAAGCAGCGTGTGGTGAGGGAGGAAGCAATGACAAAGAACACAGCATAAAAATAAAAAAATCAAAGAATTCTGATCCTTCATCCCCCCCCCAACCCCCACACACAAAATATTATTCGAACAGATATAGGCACATAGGCACATCAAGTTCGTTACATGGTTGAAAAAGTGACCTTCCTTTGTAAAAAAAATAATAATAAAAAATTTACATTTGTTCGACAATATTACAGTACCACATCAACCGAGTTTACCTCGAAATGGAAATGCTTTAATGAAATTAATTAAAACTAATTAAGGACGAATACCCTAGCTCCTAGACACTTTAACGCAATGAATCATTATCATGATCACAGAACTTATATCCATTTGATTCATCATCTGTATGGCCATTTCATTGCCCTGCCTCTTTTCATGTTGTTATTACAGAGATCCCTCATATGCTGCTCTCTCTCTTTAATTAGGAAATTGGAAGACTAATTTGTATTTTTATTGTTTCAACTTGCGCTTCATCAATTTCATATGTTGAAGATGACATACCTTCCATATGAGAGTTTATAGTACGGTAGAAACAATTCATAATTATACCTTTAAATTCACTTTGTTTTTAACATTGTCAGTTTGTATATTGAAAAATACCAGCTTCCATTATAAATACCAAACCAAACACACTACTGTACTTCAACATTGAAGTCCATTCCTCCCCCCCCCCCCCCCAAGAGGAAACTAACTGCTGAACCTCCTTGATATTCATTTAAATTATTATCCTGTAGAGATACCGGTACAGTATATTTTGGAGGAACATTTATCACTTCTTCAATAGCCCTATCTCCACCCTGCCCATCCAATTTGAAACCATTGGAAAACTATTAATCCATTTTTGTAAACCATTTATATAATAAACGAAATGTATCTAAGACACCTAACTTCTACTGCATTACGCATCTTTAATACATCTTCTATAGATGGTTCATACAATTCAGCTTAATGACCCATTAGCTAAAACAGAGCATTTTCACCACAACTTCAGACAATATCAACAAAGAGGTATCAAAAATATTTGTTTACACAGTTGGAAGAGCTCACTCAAGCATAGGGCAAAAAAAAAAACCTGCCAGCATCACATATATACATACTGTACTATAGAAGTACGTACTTTCAAAGGGTTATTACGTCATATCATGGTCGCGTTTTGCTTTAAATATGGACAATATAGTCAACAATCAATATATGTCATCAGGTTACTGTACTGTAGTTCTTCACAATTCAATCATATAGTACATTAATATCTCAAGAAACATGCATAGCATTAAAAACAAGAGCAGTGTTCAGTGAGTGTTATACAGTAGCTATCAACTCATCAACAATATCAAACTTACAATACAAACGTTTTGGTGAAAATTATACAATTTTCTTTTAATTACGTACTTAAATCAACACTCCATATGGCAGGCACTGTTTATATGGTTATCAAAAAAAAACAGTGTACGATCGCAGTACCATCATAATGTTGAACTGTTCATCATACATGTACATATACAGACATATTGTAGGTCAATGTAAATTCTTTTTTACAGTTTTCTATAACATAGTTTTGACAGGCCCCATTAATATGGTTTTAAATGAAACTATCCATTCTACTGTATGTAGAATACTGGGTGAGTGGGTGGAAGAGATTAGTTACACATAGTAAGCAGTGATACATGCAAATAACAGTGTAACGTTCATTTTAAAACACATTCGATCAATCAAAGGGTATTCCGGGAAATATTAGATTAAGAAAAAAGTTTAAGTCCTCATTCACACAATATTTGCTCCATTTTAATTTACAGGGAATGTTTAAAACTGTTCAAACCTCCACCAGTCCTCATTTAAAGGTCACACAACTACTGCTCAGTATGTATTACTGTACCTTCAGTTTATAATTAGTTCATTTCTTATAGGTCCTACAGCATATAAGAAAACCTTCATATTTACCACTGAATAGTATTATTTTGTCTGTTTTTTTTTTTGTTTTTTTTCTTCTATTATTTAGCATATTTTACATATCAAGCTTAAAATTCATTCTAGAATTTTTGATCTTAATCGAATGCTATAGCCTCTTGCATCTTTTTTCCACACTGTATCAACTGTAGTATAGAAACTGAATCTACTCAAATTCATATATCACAAATAGAGGTAATAAAACTGTAGATGTTTTATTCATAATGTAATTATGCATCTTTTTTCATTTTACCACATATTGTTTAATAAATAATTAATTGTTGATTTGTTTGCTTTAATTGATTTGACTGTTTATGTTTGCTGAAAGGTCAAGATATATGTGAATAAGATTCTTAGTTGTTAATTTTGAAAAAGAGCTATGCGATCCAGTCCTGCCTGCATGGGTTGAAATTACCTTAAATTGTTAGTACAGTACACTGTGCTTAAAACAAAAATTGTTAGTAAAATATGTTAGAAAAATTGCAAAACAGTAAAATATAAAAAAAGGTTAGTTACATAAACATAATAAAAAAACAAGACTAATTTACAAGATTAAACACTTAACAAATGAAATCTTAAATATGATTTAAAGTAATGCAAAAATACTAACACTGTTGATATTTGGATACACCACATTTCAATACCAATTGTTAGCTTTTGGAAAATGTTTCACCCGCAAGCTCCTTTAAGTCCACTCCTGAATAGTAATCAATGTCAACTTATATGAAAACATAGGACATGTAAATATTATTAACAATTAGGTACTATAAATTGCATTTAAACTTTGATGACAATGAAAACAAAATTTATGCTTAGACTCATTACTTCTAACAACTATTGTTAGTCGATGTGACAATACATAAAGTGATTTAAAATTAACCTAACAAAGTGACAGTTACCTACAATTTGCCTCATTTCAATGGTAGATGTTAAAACAAGTAAATTAATCAGGGTGAACAAAGTCTTTACTTAGCTAACATACAGTAGCTTTGAGACAACAACTACACTGAAAACATTTTGAATGATACAACCACTGTTTCAAATCATTCTAATACATTGAAAACATTTTGAATGATACAACCACTGTTTCAAATAATTCTAATACATTGAAAACATTTTGAATGATACAACCACTGTTTCAAGTCATTCTAGTACATTCAAAGCATTTGGAATGAGACAGCCACTGTTTCAAGTCATTCTAGTAATTGAAACATTTTGAATGATATAGCAACTGTTTCAAGTCATTCTAGTACATTGAAAATGATATAGCCACTGTTTAAAGTCATTCTAGTACGTTGAAACATTTTGAGTGATAGAGCCACTGTTTCAAGTCATTCTAGTACATTGAAACATTTTGAATGATATAGCCACTGTTTCAAGTCATTCTAATATATTGAAAATGATATAGCCACTGTTTCAAATCATTCTAGTACATTGAAACATTTTGAATGATACAACCACTGTTTGAAGTCATTCTAGTACATTAAAACATTTTGATTGATGCAGCCATGTTTCAAATCATACTAGTACATTGAAAACAATTTTTCTCTTTCTGTCTTACCAAATGAGGTTTTGGGGGTCGGTGATTACCACATTTGGATCTGTTAACTCCCAGCACTTTTGCTGCCCAAACAGTTTTCATCATATTATCGAGTACACACACAAAACCAAACTGGAAGATTTCAAAACTTGATTCTAAGTGAATTAGCCAACTCCCAAAAATTTACTGATGTTGGGATTTAAGAAAGTTTTCCTACCTACAGTAACACACAAAACCAAACTATAGACTGGAAATGTTTTAGCACTCCGCCCTCTATTTCCCACTCCTGGAATTCGTACTGTACCGCACACTCTCTCCCTCTCTTCTGAATCTACCGTACCATTCACAGAAGACAACTTACGGTAAACTACGTAATTTTTCTTGAGAAACGCTTCACGCAGCAGTTCATTTGCAATTTTGGCGATCATCTTTTGGAATTTTGCGGTTTACTCAGAACGGTCAAGGTTTGCTTCACCGATTAAAAAGTGAAGCATATTGTATGATCTGAGAGTGTCTGAAACCTAATTTATACCAGAACGAACTGAAAAGTGTCTGCATTAAATGGATTTAGGCCCTCCAGGCAACATACATACTGTTCTTACATGCATCCTAACCTCCAAAATTTGTTGTAATTAAAAGCAACATGAGGATACCAATCATGCATACTATATGCAGACTTTTGCACACAGAATCATTAATACACGGCTGGGGAAATTGGCTGAGGGAGGATGTGAAATTTAATTAAGTTACGAAGGAGAGAAAGTTGTATGACAAAGAGCCTGGCTCATCCTGGCACACTATACACTCAAAGGTGGAACTGATTAACTGAAATACATACCAATATACCTTACAGAATATATACACAACTTTTGTTTCTAATTGTCATACAGTATGTGCTTCAACCCACGCCCCCTATGACCCCCTTCCCCCCCCCCCCGCCCCGCAAAGCGACAAAATATTGACAACATTTGCAATTAGTTCAACACATCATTGACACTTTATATTATTAGATCCTGGAACTCTTTAATAATCATTCTAACTGGGCTAATTCTATTTATATAGTTTTTTACTTTTTTTTTAACTCCATGAGGCTGAAATAAGGGAATTTAATCATTAACCTTACAGTAGGAAGTGCCAACCCACGTGTTCCAGTTACTGTATTACTATCTCAACAATGATCCTTTTACTGTATATGTACATAACAGATGTTTGTATAATTGGTATTGGTTTGTCTGTGCAATATATACAGTACAAGTATGTAAACTTGTATCGTGTGCTACCGTAGATTCTGAAATTACAGAAAGTTCAATCAATGGAGTTCCTTGGGGCTGGCAGTACTTTAACAGAAAATGAAGAAAATGACAAATTCAACCACCAGTGCCTTTGGCCTCATGATTATTTTCCCTTTGTATGTGCCGTCATGGTGTGATTCTTCAACACTTTGGATTGCATGCATACATAACGTACAGTATATGCATAAAGAACAAATATCAAACTCATTATCATTATTATTAATTATTGATTTCTGAGCTTTGCCTCCTTCAACAGTTCCTGAATGGTAAATTTACTAAACCAATAAACTTTTCTAGGAATCATTATTGTTCCTTTACTTGTCAACATATTTAAGGAACAACTACAATAATTTATACCCATGCATAGTACAAAGATTACTGTAGCTACAGTAAAACCATTTTTTTTTTCTTACTTTCTTTTTACACATTATAATAATCTTACATTTTGAGAGGTAATGAAACAGGTTCATAAAATCAAAGACCTTGAGAAGGACTGTACTGTTACTATATATGTTAAAATATATATGATCCATGAAAATAATTAAAACAAAAGTGAAACAAAATTGTTAGTTGTGAACTTGTAAACACAAAATTATATTGACAGTCACATCAACAATGAAGTCTGTAAATTTCAAGAGAAATACAACATTAATTTTAAATAGAAATTACTGCAAGAGAAAAAGGAGAAGGTTATCATTAACTTTTTTTTTAATTTTTTTTTAACAATACATCGATCTAACATACATGAAAAGCACATTTATGTGTTATTATGGTCATGCATGGAGCTACAGTGTAACAAGCACTGTAACAAGTGTAACAAGCACTGTGAACTAGACAATTTAAAGCCAAAAGGGAGCTAAATGGCTACACTCAAATATTCAAACAGCTAGCTTTAGGGTTCGGATGACCCTGATAACCCAGCTGTTGTCATTGGATATGGATTTGGTGCACAATACTGTATCTAGCCTAACCAATCAACAGTTTCCAATGGGTGACATCAACCAGTGACATGAAGACATAACCTATACTCAGGGACTCTCCATAATGACTCCCTGTTGTACACTAACCAAACAGTACCACACATTGTACACACTACTGCTATGGTTGAACATGAACAAGATATGGAACTCCAACACTTCCTCTTTCTTCTTTTGATAATTTAAATCTAATCAAAAGGGTACTGTTAACTTGTAAATACTGCACAATATGTACAATACACTGTGCCATGAATGCACAGTATGCTGTGTTCAGTAAGGTCTTACGATAAACTAATCACAGGAAATACACTATAGGGGCACCGGCACTGCTTCAGGCTGCTACTGTATACTCGTCCAATATTTCCACAATGATCCTCAAAGATACTCCAACCTTTACTGGTTTGGTTATTTGCAAATGACTTACCTGTCTCCTCAGTGGCGTAGGAAGGTTCTTTGGAGTGGGGGGGCTGAAGACTGATGGCCGACCTGGGGGAGGGGTCTCAGGGGAGGGGGTGTCCCCCTCCCCTTTGGAATTATTTGCATTTCCAGGTGGCCTCAGATGCGATTTGGTGCAATATAGCACACTTCAATACCCACTCCATTTTGTAAACTTAATTTTGTATTTTCACCTGGCCTTAGATGCAATTTGGTGCTCCAAATGAGGTTTTTTTTCTCATATGGAAATGAAAAAGGGGTTTTCTGACTTGCGAAGCGGGGGGGCGGAATGATACTTCCGCCCCTCCACATTTTTCACTGGGGGGGCTGGCGCCCCCCCAGCCCCCCCGGTTCCTATGCCCTTGTGTCTCCTATCAATCGCACTCTGATCAACCTAGCAGGCCTACAAAACTGAACCACATTCTCTAAAGATTTCTTACACTGCAACACCCCATTTTGCAAATGACCCTTATGAAGTCATTTGCCCTCTTCCTTGCACAAAGATTGTACTTAATACAAGAGGATTGAAACGGGATAAAAATACCCAACAACAACAACGCTTTGTACAGTAAGGTTTAAAAAGGGAATGGTAGATTTGGGACACAGTGCAAGAATTTTACCAGTCTGTACAGTATGCTAGGTAGGTTGGAGTGCATATATATATCTACTATAGGAGACAGGTTCAGTATTAGAGAGGAATGAAGGTACTCCCCCTAGATTATTCAAATAAGGTCTTGAAAAACTAGATCAGTTGAGGATATTTTCAGACCTGAAATGACTTAATAATTCCCAATCTGTCACAATCATGAATGGAGAAATTAGGTCAAGCCGGTTTTAACATTATTTGGCACTTTTACAAAAAAGGTTTAAAGTACAATTTGTCTGTGTTTATCACCTTTCTTTCTCTATTATTCACAGATTTTTTCATCTTTCCAGGGGATGGACACCTTTGCATGATATTTCAAAGTAAACTGCTCATACACAGTACTTAATGTACTGTAGGAAGGTAATTAAGGGAAACAGGTTTAATAATGAGTGAAGCAAATATATATGGCTGGTTGAGAAGCAGAGCTGCAGCATTTGAAGCTTAAATTGTTTTTTGAATCATGATAATAAAACAGCATGCCAATGGGTATATATAGGTGTAAGCCAGCATTGATGAAATAAGCAAAGCAGGATAATCAAACATTTATAAATATTTTAAAAAAAGAACTGAAAAAGAACCCAAAATAAAGAAAAGCAGCTGAGTTGCAAAAATCTCTGTTAGTGTAAATAAAGTGCTGTAATGATTGCCCAGAAGTGGCAAAAACTAGTGAGAAGTCATTCAAATGTTCTTCAGAGTGTTAAGGGTAGTGCACAGGAGGTGTACAGTAAGTACAGGGTTAATCAAGTTTAGTGTATAGGAAGGCCTTACTCTAACATTATTTTAGTTGCTATTGATGTTATTTGTGACTCTCCCATATACTGTTCACTTTCAATTTGATTTTGACTCAGATAGTCTCATGAGCTTCGTGGCTGCCTCCCATACAAACTCCGTGATTATAACTGAAATTGCTTATAATACTGTACAACAGGGTAAAGTAATATGCCCAGCAGAGAATTTTCAAGTTTCAAGTTACAGCGACGGCACTACTATAACACTGCATATGTGTGTATACAGTTACAGTATAAACTATTAAGTACCTTCTCTAAAAGCTTAGATGGTTTATCCTATTGTGATATCACAACTCCCTCTTACCTGTATATGGAATTTTGACCGTAAAACCTGGAATAGTTATTGGACATTTCGCTTGCCATACACTGTACTCAATTGCACATGCATGCTTTAATCTTTCTACTCGAAATACACAATTATTTCAAGAATTATTGAGTAAATGTTTTCCAAATCAACTTTGGCTGCACTGCATGCTTTTCCTGTCAGCATTAAATCCTCCATGCATGATCTCAAAAAATTACTTAAAACCGAATGACGCATCTATATAGCGGGCTCAGCTGGAGATGTTAAAGAACAAGTTCCAATTAAGTTGCAGAATATTTTAGTGCCATCTGAACAAAACTGTAAACTCTAGTACTCATCTTTCATCAGTTCTAAGACTTCAGGTCACACGGGTAATGGTACATACTCTTCTCTCCTGTACGTATGTTTAAACCAGTAAACAAACTGTTTATGCAATGAACATTTACATAATATGAACTTACTAAGTTTGAACTAAATTAGACATAAGGTTGAAGAGATATTGCCATCATCAGAATTTTACATTAAGGCCTGCCCACTCACTAATATGCAGGAGATGGGAACCACAAACAATATAGGGCACATCTACACATCATGGGGCATGTACCTACCAAGCATGACATAGACTCAACTTGTGCGTCTTAAAATATCGTATTTTCATTCTGGCCATCACCAACACACGCACGCACTGCACGCGCCCCCATACACACACACCAGCACAATTGCAAAGGTTACTGAGCCTTCAGCATCGTTACCAAAAATTGAATGAAACGATCAATTTATACTCCCTGTTCCCAATTCCCAAACCAATCATGATCAATGGAGGGTAGGGAGGGACGGTTCTTCAAAGATCCATCAACTTCGCTTTTTCCGATGAACTTGGAAGAAGAGTGGCCATAGTATTTAAAAAGCTATTTTTCCAGACTGGAAGATGTGTGTATATTATTAATTGATATTTCATTATAGGTGTGAAAGACACACCTAGTGTACAGTACGCAACACTACGGTACACATGTGCAAAAATATGACCCTAAATTGTGTTCTAAATATGTTTGTTCAAAGGAAACTGTCTTAGGTTTTTGATAATTTCTCAGTTTGTTAATATATTCCAAGAGGAATAGCTTTCAGATCAGAATCTGTCAATGGTACAGTACGTCTTGTAAGAAACATTTTCACACTTGTCTTGGGTGCAATTTCACAGAGCACTTGTAAGCAGTCAACATACTGTACAGTACAGTACTGTATAGTACTGTTGAGTACTGTACAGTACTGTACTCTACAGTACAGTACAGTATGTACAGTACTCAACAGTACTGTAAAGTACTCTACAGTACTGTACAGTACAGTATGTACAGTATTGTACAGTACTCAACAGTACTGTACTGTACAGTACTCTACAGTACTCAACAGTACTGTACATACTGTACTGTACAGTATGTACAGTACTGTACAGTACGTACAGTACAGTACTTACTGTACGTAAGTCTGTACTGTACTGTACAGTACTCAACAGTACTGTACAGTACTGTACAGTACTCAACAGTACTGTACTGTACAGTATGTACAGTACTGTACAGTACAGTATGTACAGTACTGTTGAGTACTGTACATACTGTACTGTACTGTAGAGTACAGTACTGTACAGTACTGTAGAGTACAGTACTGTACAGTACTGTACAGTATGTACAGTACAGTACTTACTGTACGTACAGTACTGTACTGTACAGTACTGTACATACCCATCTTTTCACTTGTTCTTTTGTGAATTAATCTGCTTTCTCTGTAAAGTGCCTTGAGCAGCGACTTTTGTCTACTGATTTGGGGCTATATAAGTCTCATTTATTATTAATATTATTATATAGTACAGTACAGTACTGTACTGTACAGTATTGTACATACTGTACTTTGGTTCTACTGTACATATGCACGCTAGTACTAGTAACATATATATTGATCTTTTCTAGTCGGTCTGTCTGTGTGTGTGTTTTTTTCTTCGCTTCCTTTTCTCTTTTGCATTACTGTAATTTTATATTCAGGCATAAATCTATACCGTGACCGCTGATCTAACAAAAACTTCCAAATCTGTAAGGCACTTCAGCTTATCTGTGAAACAATCGCATTTAGCCTGGATGGCAGAAATTGACAATGCTACAAGGCATACAACTGCACAGTACATAACATTAATGTATGCATACATGTGTGGAACATCCCTTGGCTTTGAAGTAGTTTTCACACTATATAGTGTACTTCTATCAATAATTCTTTATGTCCAAACCCCCCCTCCCACCCCCCCCCCCCATGTTGACAGCATACTAACTGTAGTATGACTAGACAAATTTCAGTATATGAATCAATTGATTTCAATACCGAAGTACTGTAACCAGCCAAAAATCTTGAATATTTTCGATGCATTTCTTGCAAGTAATACTTTTAAGATGAATTTTGCTTCTGGATAAGAAACCCTTTATCGCAAATCTCTAGTCGCAAATCACTGTTGATTATTATTTATTTTATTTTTTTCAAGAATTCCTAGAACGGAATATTTAAATACTGTAATCAATTTTAGCAATCTTCTTTTGAGTAATGATTACAGGACAATCCTGAGGAAACCTGAATGCTGAAAGTTTAAGTACAGAAGCTTCATGATTTTCAATAGCATTCATTTATTCTCCAACCCCCCCCCCCCCACTTCCACCCACCACGCACCTCCTTTTGATGTAGAGTAAAAGTGTAATTAGTTGCTTCCCCTTATCTTGTTCAAAATAGGCAGAGTAAATTATCCACCTCCTTCAGGGAATAATTTATCCAGTACTGCATGGCAAAATGATATGCAACTTGCATATATTATGATCAAATTACAAATCCAAACATTTATGTAGATAATACCATGTATGTAACTGCGGTTTCGGTGTTTGTACATCTTAGAACAAAATTTGAGTCGCAAAATGTTTTCCTGACCTGGACAAAATTAGCTAGTCTGGCAAAAATGACATGTACCTCTAGGTTAAAGTGCAACACCTACCATTATCTACATATAATTTGAAACAATTAGCAAGGAACCCTCTACAGTAGTTACCTTGCATTGCCCCCTCCTCCCCCCACCCCACCCCACCCGCCAGTTTTGCAACAGATCTCCATCTTACCGTAGCTGCCCTCTACATCTGGGATGATCTTTCCCACTCCTCGCCCGCCTTTCTCCAGAGCGACGGCTTTGACATACCGTTTGCTGAGGTCGAGTATCTTGCCCTTCAGTAGCTGGCTGTCCGTCCCTTCCTCATTGCGATTCAGTAGGATGAAAGACGTCATTGTGTAAAACCAGAGCACGATGAAAAGGAGGAAGACGAGCCAAGATTTCCTTCCCGAGTAACTAAAGCACCTTCTCCAGCCCCCTCTACAAAATCTGTTTCTCATCCTTGCTTTCTCATAGCCCACCCTAAAGACGAAGAGTTTATCAACCGCTTTTTTTCCTGACTGCGGCAGAAAGAGCTTTGACCTCCATGTTGTCCGTTGTTTTAGGTTTAAGTGTCTGTGAGATTTAAGAGAGATGAGCGAAGAAATAAAGAACAAATTATTACCGAACTGACGTTTGACCTGTGCCAGGGGTTGCGGAGAAGAAAGACATCATGGAAATCACACTAAAGTAGCGACACAAGGAGTATCGTATTTCCCTAGAAGTAATTAAACAGTACTGAAGTACTAGTGAAGTCAAATTTTGTAAGAACACGATTCCAATATACTAAGGAATACAAACTTGCCTGAGCAAATATCAGAGAATAAACTTTAGATATACTGAAGCACCGTTCATGCACATTTGCAGGATGCACAAAACCTGCTGCTAATTAATTCCCATAAAGGTTGGGGGGGGAGGAATCTGCATCATAATTAATCACTGATTTGTCACTTCTTTTTGGCACTACTCTAGATATTATAAAACTTACTGGTTTATATATATACGAGTGACCCACTTACCTGTCTCCCCACAACCTAAGCACCGCATTCTACCATGTCTAGTATGCCCTGGTAATCTTTTAACACTGTACACCCTTCACTGACCCTAGTGACCTCCTTCATTTTTCTACCACCAAAGTGTCTCATAGTGTTTTCGGATTGGGAAAAATTTTTCGCCGAATTTTGCCCGGATACCTTGGATTATTATACCTAGAAGTTTCCTATCAGGAGTTCTAGACTTCCAACATCTTTTCCAGCCTGATAAGTATCCTATTCTTGTAGGGAAGGGTGTTTTGGGGGCTGTTTTTTATGTACACTCTCGCCCATGCGTTCATTTTTTAGCGTAACGTTGTTTTCACAGGTAGTAGTTCTGCGAGACTACTTCGTTCGTTTGCCTTTTTCCGCCTTGTTTACGCGGATAGGCATGTGTTTTCTTATGTACATGTTTTTCAGCTTTCATACTTCTCATAAGATGTTTTGCTTGTTTCATGTACTTTCGTTACCTTTTTACGCTTTTAGTGTGGGTTTTCACTTTTGTAGCGTAGTTTGTAGCCACGTTCCGCTATCTCCTAGCTAGTCGAGATAGACGGTTCGTTTCGTTGTTTTGTCATGTTAAGACGGGAGTAACCTTGTTCTCATATATTGTTGTATATTTTCATGTTTTCTCCAGTTGTTGCTACGTGCGCTCCCTGAGTCTCATGACTTGGGGCGTACCTCGTAGCCTTGTTCCCCCCTCCGCTGGTTCGCGGTTAGGGTGGTAGAAAAATGAAGGAGGTCACTAGGGTCAGTGAGGGTGTACAGTGTTAAAAGATTACCAGGGCATACTAGACACGGTAGAATGCGGTGCTTAGGTTGTGGGGAGACAGGTAAGTGGGGAACAAAGTAAATGTGAAGTTCACATCTTGTGAACATGAGTTACAGTACTGATTTTACTTTGACTTGAGGCTTATCAATTATGTCATTCTCTGTGTAATTACTGGGGTAGTTAAATTCCTATGTATACACAGTTTGGCTAAATTAGTATGAACTTCCAAGACTTTTTAACTTTGGAAGAATAAATCCTCTAGCAAATGACTGAAGCATCACTGCACTATACTTATGGGCACTATAGCATCATCATTTGTAGTTTAGCAGCTGAATAATATAGTTACAGAAGAAGTACTGTATCTTAGTTATATCTTAGTTAGCATGAATAAATTAGGACTGATTCCTTTCAACAAATTTTTCCTCCAGGGAAAGCTGACCCAATTTTACAGAACAGGTACAGAAAACTGACCAAAAACCCCACTAATCTACGGTATGCAAGGGCATTATAGTCAAATGGCTAAGGCAATTACCATCTAAAAATCTAAAAATTGCCATCTAAAAATTGCAGACCGTTCAAATTCTTGGCCAAATTATAACATTGTGTCCTAGGACAAGGCACATCATCTCTATTGCAGGGGTTAAATGTTGTTACAGTATTTACTATTTAGTTGTTTAAGAAGGCCTTGCCTTGACACAAGATTTAGCTTCACATATATATCTTTCCTAGCAATTTAAAATACTGCCAATCATACTGTACAAGCTATAAATTAAGAAAACAGCTGCTGCCATGTCATTTATCAGATACTGGAATCACTGTTACCCTCGCTAGACCACCATTACTTCAGACCTTCATAATATGTTTATACCAGTCATACAGTATCCTCCACTTATTGACCTCAACACACTAACTGCCACTATACACCTACACAGCACCTATTAGCACCATGTACAGTAGGATATCCTCACAGAAGGTGCTTCTTATCATTCATCCATCCATCCCAATGTATACTGTGTATGCACAGGAAGTTGGCAATACAGGTGAAGTATAGGTACAGTAGGCCCACCTAGGTAAAGTTTTAAGGTTTTTGGGGGTTTGTTTTGAAGAATGTAGGAAAATAGCAATCACCAGTATGGTCACCATATGATCTACAACTGTAAGAGAGATTTATAAGGGGGGGGGGGGGGGAGGATGAATAGAAGACCAGCTTTAGAGGTAATGTCAACCTTATCATTTATACCTACAGTATTTGGGGATATTGATAACAATGCAATTTCAATTTGACTTGAACGACTAGTCGTCCGCTATACAACCTCCATGTGCAGCTGAGTTTGGCTGTTCATTGAATAAGAAATTTGGTCGGACTCTCGGACAGCCATTAACAAATTTGCCCCGATGACGGGCAATATACAGTACTGTATGGTCCACCATATCTTCCGTATTCCACTCGATCCGTCTTGGTTTTGATCGATTGAGGAAAATAAGAATATACCACCATGTATGAGTGTTAGGAAACTATTAACTTAGACGGTGCTACTTAGCCATGTGTGATAGACCTGTCAGGTTGTGTAGTTGTATTTAACTACATATTTTCATCAAGCACAGATGGCCTGCCTGTGCACTAGTTACATAAATACCATACTATTCTTAACACTTTTGTTGCATTACCATGTATGTACAGTATGTATACCACTTGGATGAGTCATACCAGATCGACTAGTCACACCTCACACAGGATACAATCTGTGCTTTTCACAACAAATTTATATTTCCACTGACTACAGCAGCATTTTGCGTTTGGTCGCTTTTTTCCACATTTTTAACATGTGCATCGATTTTTTTACATGTATCAATCATAAAACAGCAAACTAAGATACCATCCAAGTTTCACCCTGCCAAGAGCGTTAATTAGCGAGTAATTAACGATTTATATCGATAATGAGTAAAAGTGTCCTCGACAAAGTTTTCATATCTCCAAATCCACTAGTTTGAATTCCACCAATCAGTGAATAGTATGTTTATTCATGAGCATTTTGCGTTTGGTCGCCGTTTTCTACTTTTTTGACATGTCCATCGAGTTTTTTACATACATCAAATCACAAAACAGCAAATTAAGATATTAGCCAAGTTATTCCCTGCCAAAAACGTTAATTGGCGAGTATTCCACTGTATACAAAATTAAATCGCATTCAGTTCCCAAACCCACTAGTTTGAATTCAACCAATCAGAAATGCAGGTTTAGTTATGAGACGTTGCTAAAAATAGATTCAAGACTTTGCGTTGGGAGTTGTTATGCAACTCCCTGGTACAACTGCCATATAGACTGTACACAAATCAAGCGTGGTGTTATATTACGTATCTGTCAATGACGTTCGTAGTGTTTAAATATTCATATTATGGGCGAGGTTGATTGGGTTCCCAACGGAAAATATCTTGGAGAACAACAAAGTTGAAAGTTGCAATTTTTTCGACTTTTATGCCACCATTTGAAGTAAAATATAAATAGATAAGCTAGTTATGTATGTCGTTATGGCATAGTGGAGTCAGTGAGGTTGAGAAATATCATAGTCGAGGACGCAAAATGCTGCTTTAAACGGGTTGTACAGGATACTGCCACAAACAGTACTTACTAAATGATGATGTCCATGGTCAACCCCCCCCCTCTCCCACCCCCTCTCAATATCAATCAAAAACAATTATTAAGTGCCTAATATATAGCCAAAGTCAAGCAATGTTTTATGATGCTTAGAGGACTCATAAAAATGCTCTTTAGAACAGATTTTAAATTTCCTTTAAAAGTGTTTCAGAATATTAAGAGCTGTTTTAATATCAGTTGAATGTGGAATATCAGTGGAAATGTGGAATGTACTGATTGTTACAAAGTTCAGGGGCATATAATGTTTTTTATACTGTACATATCACCGTAATGAGACATTTATTATCTGATCTTAGACATTGTCCCATCGTTAAATAGTGATCCCTGTATTGCTAGACTGTATCTTTTGATGTATACTGTACAGTATATATATATATACTTACATTGCAATTCTAGGATTTCAAATTGTAGGGTGGGGCATTGATTAAAGGGTGTGAAGACTCGCGTACAAAGAAACGTCTCATGCCGGTAATCTGACCTAGTTTCGAATGAGGTGTAACAGAATTGTTAGACACCACCATCGATCCCAGAAAATACACACACAACTTGCTAGGTACCGTCCGTAATTAGACACTAGTGTACAGTCAGTACATACAGCTACGGTCAATACCCACAACACAGTGTACATAGCAGGGTGGACATCTCAGGTCCAGCTAAAGATAACAAGGTGTCACGTTTCATTACTGTCTGCATTTGGTAGAGACAAAAACAAAACGTCATTTGCAAGCAACAGAAAGTTAACTTTTTTAGAGCGCCGCACGCAGTTTGGGGCGAGTCTTCAATGCCTTTAAATGGGTACAGATGGAGAGGAGGGTTGAAGGGGACCCATCTAGTGTCTAATTTCCGATGGTAGCAAGCTGTGTGTGTATTTTCTGGGATCGATGGTGGTGTCTAACCCCCAATCTTGTGTCACTAACCGATGCCCGTACCACTCTACCACAGTGATTCTAAGTGGTGTGTATGCGTATAAATTAGCTTTGTATAACTGTCATTGAGGGCGGATTACCCAAGTGTTATGATTGTACAGAGTGCACCCCTGGTACTTTGAATCTGACAATCAGACATTCATTCATATATATATATATATATATATATATATGCAGGTAACTCTCTAAATTCTTTTGTTTTATCGAACAATTTCCGGTAGGCATGCAGACATTACAAAGAAAAGGGAATCAAATCGAGGCCTCTCTTAAAGTCTCAGTACAGGTTCCAGCTTACTGCACTAACAGTTCAGTGAAAATGACACCGCTCTATGCAATTTTCATATCAATATTCATTATTTTTATTTAGTTATCTGTCGTTAAAAATGCTGAGCTGAATAAAATTTGCCAGATTTATTAACGAGTTCGTAGATTCTACAAACTTCAATCAAAATTTGCAAGCCCGGCCCAACAGTCTGCGCCAATCAAATCTTTTTTGTTTTGTTTTAATATGACTGTTAGGCCTACAGTAGGCTTACTTTTACTTTCGTGGCTAGCCTGTCGTAGGTCTCTGCTCTTATATCTTTCACTCGGTCTTACCGAAGTAGCTTGCAAAACTGTGTCATTTCCTTCCATTACAATAAATAAACAGGTGTTTTCAGACATTTCCTCCATGGAATTTTAAAGAGTGGACGATACGAGTATAGGACTGCATTGAAATCTTGATCGGTCCGCATGTGTAGACTATATTGTTTTCATTTGTGTAATGAACATGCTGACATGGGCGGTCGCAGTGATTTTACGGTAAATCGTTCGGGCCATAAGGGCCGATTGCAGCAGCTTTTCTCCATTACACCCACCTGGTCAGAGTGCATTTAGAATAAAGAAACATTGAACCTACCTCGGAAGTTTGTTTTCTGAAATTCATCAGCAAACACTTATTGAGACTTTAAAACATAACACAAGAAAGTTCCAGCGACATCTCAGCAATCTATGAATCATGCAGGGGGGTGCTCACACTGGGCGGCACCGGGCGGCTACGCCCAGCAGTTCTGAATGCCGCCCAGCACAAAAAGTATTTTAAACAGTTCCGCCCGGCACTTTTTTGATGATAATTTAACAAATTTTACCATAACCAAAATTTGGGAGAATATATGGCACAGAATATGTAAAATAGCACCACCTAAGCATACTTCATGTTCAAAATTTGTCCAGTGGGGAGGGGGTACCCCACCCATGAGATCCCTCTCCCAGGGTGTGGATCACACTACTGCACAATCTGCCTGGCACTCAAATATTCCTGAGCACATCCCTGTGTATATTGTTCTCTGTCTCTCTGGGTTCAAACCCACATCCTCATATCATTTTGTAAATTCTAATTTGTTGATATTTTGTGAATTCATGTCATCATGACCACTGAGCCGAGTATGTAAATTTCACAACAGGTGCATCCTCCAGGAGACAAGGTAGTGCATCCCCCCCCCCCTCCCCTGGAGGAAGTGATTCCATTGTGTGAGAGAGATGAACATGTGCAGTCACTGATTAATCGAGGCGTATAGCATTATTTTCATGAGGCCACAAGGACACACATGAGCATCCAACGTGTTCACACAATAGTGCGAAACACGCAGTCGGGTATGTAAACTTTTTACTTCAACATGAAGGAATTAATACCTCCGGCAGGCAAACCCAAGTTACCAATTAAATTAGTATTCAACACGTTAACGTGTCTGCACGTTTCAGTGGTTACAATGAAAGATTTGCTATCATATACAGTATGTATATGTACCATGATAGTTTGAAATAAAGGAGTAAGCTCCTTCAAAGCAGCATTCAAGCTTTCTTGAAACTTTAGGAGTCATGCTTTAGGAGTCATGCTAATACCAATTAGACTGTACAGTAGCTTAAAGGGTGTGAAGACTCGTGCAAAAAGAAACATCTAATGCCGGTAATCTGACCTAGTTTCCGGTGTAACAGAAGTGTTAGACACCACCATCGATCCCAGAAAATACACACACACACAGCTTGCTACCGTAAGTAATTAGACACTAGTGTACAGTCAGTACATACAGCTGCGGTCAATACCCACAGCTGTGTACAAACAATACATCTCAAGTCCAGCTAAAGATAACAAGGTATCACGTTTCATTACTGTCTGCATTTTGTAGCGACACGAACAAAACGTTACTTGCAAGCAACGGAAAGTACACTTTTTCAGATGGTCACAAGCAGTTTGGGGCGAGTCTTCAATGCCTTTAAAAGGAAATGCTGCATTCCAAGTAGCATTAGGGGTTTCTTTCAACCTCAGAAATCATGATAGGATCTGTATTTTGTACCTACGGAATACTAATAGTACTGTGGATTCAAACAAAGGATTTAGTACCATTAAAAGCAGCATTGAGGGTTTCTTTAAAAATAACTAATACGGCTTAAGAAGCACACATACACATGTACAGAATTAATACAAAGGGTAAGCTGCTCCTTCAAAGTAGCATCGATTTGGAGTTAAATTCTTGAATTTTCAGGAAATATGCTAAGAAGCACATCTTTCATATCATATATATCAGTTAAATTTGATCAACAGTGTGTAAAAACTTGTGAGGGGAATGAAAGAGCAATTTAAGATGATTATTTATATGGAAGACTTTAGTCATGATCCAAGGGTTTTCTGTTGATTGAAAATGAGGTTCAAGGAACATGTTTGGGTTTGTGTTATTGGAATTTACAAAAACACTGGCTTAACATTCATTAATGTTTAGGGATGGCACTGAGGAGGCAACACCTTGTCTCTTTATTACCTCAGAGAAGAATTCCAGACATTAATAAACATTTAGGGTGAAAATCATCAATATCTTTATAGCTACTGTACAGATTATGAAACATTAATTGGACTCAAAGTTTTCTCTCTTCTTAACTTCTGCCTAAACTCACCCATTAATTATAGTTGATTTTTGCAACTGAGACCACATGCAAAGATCCACATAAAAACAGTGTGGCTTCAATACTTGCAAGTATGGTTCACATATACTATAGTATACATTTACACAAATATCCATGTATACAGTACCTCAATAAAACTGATATACAGAATATTCAACAGCATAAGTTGTTCATACTGTAAATATGAATATGGTATACAGTTTCTTTGAAAAGCACCAGATACTTGCAAGTAGGGTTCACTTACTATGAGATACAGATCATAGTATGTACATGTACACAAATATCCATGTGTGCAGTACAGTTATGTACAGAATATTTAACAGCATAAGTTGTTCATAAATTTGAATATGGAATACAGAGGAAAGGCAATCAATACTTTTTGGAAACAAAAGCACCAGCAATATCGGCAGCAGTAAAGGAGAAATAAAAATATCTGATTGCTATGGAAACGATGCAGTTATGACAGTAAATCACTGAGCCTGAGGCCTGCAAGTGCACAATACAATACATACAGTATCCATCACTGTACATACAGTAGAACTTTATAAGCCACACTGTATTGTGGACATATTTGTTAACAAAGCATATCAAATAAAATTTATAGCAAATTCCATCTTCTTCACTTTAAAGTTGAATTTTCGAAATTAATGATTTGAAAACTGAAAGGTTCAGAGGTTTGGCAAAGCAAAATTTTGATCTGTAAAAATAGGGTTTTAACTTAACATTTCTGTTTAGGAGTTGATTCAAGAGGAAGGCATGAAAATTACAGAACGTATCATTTTTTTTTGCTTTTTAATATATTTTCTACTGTACTACATGACTTTATAAAGCTGTAAGTATTGCACTATCAAAATTAATAAAATTAACAACATCCAGTAATTAAGCACTGTCAAAATAGACCGTACATGTGCCACTGGTCAATAATATCATTTCTCACAGTTTTGTCAGGGAGATAATTGGCCAGTATCGCATACCAAATATGCTAACATATAATGGGCAACTTGCTATACAATTAAGTGCAAAGATGTACAGTATACAGCATGGTACTTATAACCGTATACACAAGCACAATGAACAGCAGGGGAGGGGGGGGGCAACCTTCAGCCCATGGGCCAAATCAGGCCAGAGAGAAGCTTTTAACTGGCCCGGGACTTTCTGGAATTTTCAAAAAAAAAGTAAAAAAGTAAATTAAAAAATGATGAAAATCTCAACTTAAAATTGTAAAAACATGGCACTTTTAATAGCGGGTTGTACCTGGTTGGGGGGAGGAGATGGGGGGTGGTCGTACATTGGAAAAACCTGCTTTGATGTTGGTCCAGCCCGCCAGGATACCAGACTGCATCAATTTGACCACCATGTAAAGAAAGGTTGCTCGCCCCTGATGTACAGTTTAGTATTTTATAAGAGACAAAATTTATACAGTAGCCTTCAAACCTGCTCTATGTACATGTGTACACAAATATGACCTAGAGTGAACATGCTTTGTTTGGTCTCCAATATATTAGGAGCAAATTTATATAAATCCTCAAGAGCAATATTTTATTCAATTCAGTGTCAGGTGTTCTAGATGTTGACAACTTACTTGAAAATTGGTATTTACCATCACATCTAATCTGACAATGTGTCTTTTTTGGCAAGACCCGTCCAGCAGAAGCGATTTGTTTCTGGAAACATAGCCAGGCTACTCGGTAGTACTGCATCAACTGTATAAGTACAGTACTATACTGTACACATATGGAAGTTAGGCAAATCCAGTGTGGTCACTGCTTCAATTTCAAGCAGATACAATTACCCTGTTAACAACATCTCACTTGTACTCCTCCTTAAATTATGCATCAAAATCACAGCTATTGTCACACAAAACCTGAAAGTAACACCAAATTCTTCACTGAATTAGAAAAAAAAAACAGATGAAGATGCTAAATCCTTCTCAGCTATTCCTGGCATCATAATAACACCAAGAGCTCCCCTATCTACCTTTTTTGGATGCCAAAATGAAAAAGGTTGTACTGAATCTATTATCTACTTATCTCCAGTACTGTACATACTTCTTTAAATGGCCTATTTGAATGACAATCTAGAACTTAAGAATTTCAGCTAGAGCACATGTCTACCAGGCTACAGCAATGGATATTTTTCAATTCGGGGTATATCAGTGGAAAGCTTAAATCTCTAACTGCACAAACAATGTAAACAATGGGAATTGAGAGACTCTAATCTGCTTGAACATTCCTCTGTTGGTGGCACAAGGAACATTGCATTAAAAAGAGAGAAGGGAAAGTTAATTTATCACCAGAAAATGGAAATGGTCAGTCCCAGTTTCAATATAACCATTGAGCTCAACTAGTTGCATATATTTGGTAGCTAAATTCTATCAAACCTTGTAAGGTTTACTCAATATGAATGAAAAATGGTTGCATTAAATTTAAAGACAGCATTCCATAGGGGTTCTCATTTTCTCATATACTGTACACTCCATCGAAAGGGCTCTTTAAAGGCGTTGAAGACTCGCCCCAAACCGCCTGCCGCGCTCTGAAAAAGTGAACTTTCCGTTGCTTGCAAGTTGCAAGTGAAGTTTTCTGCTTGTCGCTACAAAATGCAGACAGTAATGAAATGCGATACCTTGTTATCTTTGGCTGGACCTGAGATGTCCATCGTTGTATCGTTTATACACTGTGTTGTGGGTATTGACCGCAGCTGTATGTACTGACTGTACACTAGTGTCTAATTACCGATGGTAGCAAGCTGTGTGCGTATTTTCTGGGATCGATGGTCCTGTCTAACACTTCTGTTACACCTCATTCGAAACTAGGTCAGATTACCGGCATTAGACGTTTCTTTTTGCGCGAGTCTTCACACCCCTTAAGATCCCCAGTATTTGGCCACAATTTCAACTGTACAAGTTTACTACATTTTCTAGAGGCCTTGATACGCCATATTATTCTCAGCTTTTGGAGATTTAACTAAACCAGACAATTAAATGCTTTGGTTTGAAAAACTGGTTCTCTTTTAGGGGCTGTAAAATACTCGTTGAAATTGTAGAATTTGGTGACCGTAATCTGACTCTCTAGCATGTTTAGCGGCAACACTGATGATGACCTTCAATTCATGCATGCAGTTGTACTGGAACTTTGTACATAATATAGTACAGTAGGTACCCTGTACAGAGATGCCTTGTGGAGGTTTGGCTTGGGGAGCAAAGCCAAATCTAGTCTGCGCCTGGTTCCGCGCAAATCTCCTGCCCAATGTGCTGCTACTGAATATTCTTCACGGCCCAGTGACCGCAGTACTTCACTTGGCAAGTTAATGAGGCAGCCCTGGGTTGGGTCTACGAACACGTAACAATAAGCTTTCTTAGCAACAAGAAAGAGTGACATAAATTTATGAATAGGAGCTTACTTACACAGTCCGTCGCAACTTATCAATGGTCTATTGTTCACATTCTTTGTGCCTTGGTTTATTGCCGTACAATTGGTCTCGGTATCATTTCCCCTTCCACAATACTGACATCCCATGAGTGTAGCCTAACCACACTGAACTCAATGGAAAAATCTAGCCTAACTATAGTGCACAGGCTTTGTGAATGTAAAAGTGCCATTCACGGTAAATGATGAGCGTTCCTAACTCCCAACCTACTTGCAAGGGTAAGGTCAATGACTACTCTCGCACACTACAAGGTGTCATGCGGCCCAGCGCGGGAAGATCGCTGTTGTATTGAATTTTATAATCAGCATCACAGGAAATGTTTTGAACCACTTATTGTATTCCACATTTATTTTTGGTAGCACATATATGACCGGTGTGCGGATCTTGTGGCTATATGGTGACAAGTACTCGAAGGTGCTTTTATCGATCTCTTTTGCAGAGAACATATCAATTTGTGTTTCCTGGACTAAAATTTTAGTTTGAAACGTCATATCACTTTTTAACTTTTGGTGGTGACTAGCTAATTGCCTTTCAATTTCGGCTTGATAGTCTGAGTGATTCATTAAAGCAATGCCTCTACCTTTATCGAAGGGTTTGACAATAATAGAGCGGTCGTTTTTAATTGAATTTAGTGCAAAACGTTCCGCCTTATGCGTGTTGCTATTGGCGTTTCGGATAGTAACACTTGCCATTTCGGTTTGTGTTGCTTCCAGATAGTCCTCTAGGTTTTTACTAAAAGTCATGTTAGGTGACCATGTGGGGGGTAGACGGAATTTTGTAATCCCTTTTTGCATTTTATTCTGCATGATGAAGCGGATTCTCATTTTTCTTTTAAGGTCTTTTAATGACATGAGAAGATCACTTCGTTTAGGTTTTACTGGAGTTGCTATGAACTTCAGACCCTTTCCCAACGTAATAAACTCTATATTGGACATGTTTCTGTCTGAAAAACAGTCATAAAAAGTAGTTAAGTAAAATTAGATGAAGCTCGTCGCCTTTTGCCAAGTTACCAGTGTGTGGGCACCATTCTCGATTGAAACATTACACTTACCTGTAGTGTAATGGTTCGGTCCAATGTCATTGCGCAAGCGCAATGACATCACGTCGTTAGAAAAAAAGTTGGCGATTTTTACGACAAAAACATTTTTTCCCCTGAAAGATCTGTATGCACGCTGGTTCCAGTCAGTTTTAAACGTGTTTCTGGATATACTCTGATAACATCAATTGTATTTGATGGTATTTTAAACCTGTTGTCTTGAGTTGTCTTGAGTTGTCGTGAGTTGACGCTAATTAGTGTGACCCGCTGGCAGTGCCGATGGCTGAATGACACGGCCCTTGTATACATAAGGATGTCCCTGTGGAACTGTACCAATATAACAATAGCCAAAGGCTCTTAACTTAAGATCAATGTTAGACATGGCCATAGTATATGTCCTAGGCTAACTTAGTCTAACTTTTGAGAAACTTAAGCTACTTATATAGCCTAGGCCATAGGCCTAACTGAGCGCTAGTTAGGTCGGGCCTAAGCTAGGCTACTATATGCTACTAGTACTGTAACAGTGAAAGTGTAAGGACGTCCCGTATTGCTACCTTCGAACAATCATGCCATGTTATCTTTTAGAGTATTGGTTATCTAACAAGGTCCGAATCGTTCCCTATATTGGATAAGACTTACCGGTGGAGTTCTTTCAGTAGGCCATCTTAATATTTGTTAACGTAAGCGCTTTGCCAATAGTACTATAATTAGTAGCTGCCTCACTCAAAGTCCAAACTTCCAGTCTTCTCCTCGGGATGCCGCAGCTTCACAAGTCCCTATAGAAACAAGCAGACAGCATCACCCGTTTATTGCCGGATGAGCAGTTACGTATAATAATAGGAAGTACAATGTAACGTGATTTGCAGACAAAATGAACATAAATGGTAAAATGTGACGTTAAACTTGACCAAGTCATTTTCATGCTAGCAACATGCTGCAAGAGCAGTATCTTTTGTAGGTAGAGGCGGGGGCTCCCTTTCAGAACAAAATGTTTTATCCTGCTCATATAAGAACTATATTATTATTGTCCGCACCTATTAATAAAGCACATTCTTATACATATATTTATTAATTTACCTTTTGACAGAAGGGAAAAACTTGGTTAGCATTAGCAAGAGGGCAAATCTCCCCCGAGGCCCTTAAAAGCAAAACGATTGTTAACAAATAGCAAACACTTTAGGAAATAAAGAACAACAGAACTAAAACAAGAGGGGAAATGTAGCAGAAAATAAAAATTATCAACCAAAATGGGGCGAGGGCGAACTAACACTTTACTGAGATGCTGAAACATTAAAATAAAACGAAATGAATAATATACTTTCCTTGTGGGTCTAGCCGTGAGTTTCTTTTTAAAATGAGGGCCTACTTAGCCTATATTTGAGGATGTTATTACTTCGGGAGACGTAGAAAAGCCTTTGTGATGCTGTTGAAAGTTACAAGTTCTGGAAGAACATGTACGTATCTTCCAACTTTCCTCGCCAAAATCGGAAGATTTACAATTTTCCATTGCCAAATAATCAGCACTGGTATAACAAAACTGAAACATTTTTAGGTCTTGACGCGTCACCTCTGCAATTGAAATGGGATCCTAGTATTCAAATTAGGGGTCGCTATCCCTTTTATGGCTCGAAAAATGTTTGGGAGGGCTGTCAAACAAATTAGGGCTTGCCAAACTAATCAAAAGAATATAGACCATGGATGGGCTACTTCTTGTAGGAAGAAACCTAATTTTCAAATTCCTTAGCCCACACCTGTTATCTACACGCTACCAAGTTCGTAGGTAGTTTTGATGGTAGTTTTTTGAAACATCCAAATAACAATGTTGCCCAGTTCAAAAAACTGCACTATCATTAAACAGATATTATCATTAACAATAATCATTTAATTATAGTGCGCCCTCTCTTTTATTCTACCGCTTGAACTACCATACTACCACTATCTGCAAGGACAGGAATATTTGTTTGCGGTATGAAGAAAAAAATAATATACAGAATTTGGTCTGCATGATACATGCCGCCAATATTTTTTTCATTCAGATACGTGGAGCTTTTACCACTGACTGGCTGGAACCGCTTCCTACGGGGAGGGGTATGGGGTCTATGAATTATGGTTTCATGCAATGTCTTAATATGTTCAATTTTACAACATTTCTTGCATACTCGGCTAATATCTACTTAAATATCTACGCTAATATATATATAAATATATATATATATATATATATATATATATATATATATATATATATATATATATATATATATATATATATATAAATATATATATAACTGAAATCGTAATGAGTTGGAAAATCCAGAACAGTGAAAAAATTTCCACCCTCCACCGGGATTCGAATCCGGGCCTCCTGCTTTATATGCGGACACCCTAACCATTAGGCTATAGACGCTGATTGTATGTCCAGAGGATCGAAACCGGTAAGGAAGGTGGTAGTTCCACTCTAGGCGTTTGTCACCTGTATCGAACAATAATAATTCTGGTTTGGTGACATATTTGCCTTGCTCTAGAGATAAAAAAATGATGCTAACCAACTCGAAAACATCTGTGATTCCTAAAACCGGATCTCGAAAGAGGTACTTTGAACAAATTTTTATTAATGAAATGGAGGTAAACGACAAAGGCAAATGACTGTATCTATAATTGAAATCGTCGTGAGTTATATAAAATTTCCTGATTCACAGTTAACTAATATATTAATAACACTGTTATGCAGTGTTGGTTGGTCAGGTTTGGAAATATATTGTCGATATTTGTAGAAGAATAAGAAGTGATTCTTTTAAATTAGGTCTCCGATAAAGGACATGGAATATGACTAGAGACAGTCCGGAGAGTAATACAATACTCAGGCTAAGTTCATCAACAATTTTTGGCAGACATAGCTTATTTCCGCAGTCATGAAATGAGGGCGCTATCTCAGTTCTCCGCAGAAGTATAACAAGATCGATTATAACTGAACATAAATTGTTTGACTCGGCATTCTCTCTCTTTTTCAACATATATGGGAAAGAATTGAAATTGAGAAAGAAATTGTTAAAATAAAAAATAAACAACGAATGTCGAAAATGTTTTTTCTTGGACTAACTTGAAGCAACTATGTATAAGGTGTCTACAATTTAAAGCCGACTCATCACTGCCATTGTATTCTGAGACATGTATACTTCCATGATATTATTTCACACATTTACTGGAAAAAAAATTGCAACGCATGCCCGAAGTTAGGGAATTTTCCTCTCCCCCCTCCCCCTCCCCCACTTCCTCCTATCATTTCACTCTGCTGAATCTGAGGGAAAAGTAAACCACAGAGAAACTATCAGAGAGATCGAGAAAATCAGGTTAAAGGGTGTGAAGACTCGCACAAAAAGAAACGTCTAATGCCGGTAATCTGACCTAGTTTCGAATGAGGTGTAACAGAAGTCCCAGAAAATACACACAGCTTTCTATGCATCGGTAATTAGACACTATAGTGTACAGTCAGTACATACAGCAGTGCGGTCAATACCCACAGCACAGTGTACAAACAATACAGCGATGGACATCTCAGGTCCAGCTAAATATAACAAGGTATCACGTTTCATTACTGTACTGTCTGCATTTTGTAGCGACACGAACAAAACATCACTTGCAAGCAACGATGGCTGCACGCGGTTTGGGGCGAGTCTTCAATGCCTTTAACGGAAGACTAGCAAATACTTTCAGATCATGGAAGCGTTTACAGAAAAGTCACAAACCAACTGAAGTAAAGAGGAGCTTAAGCTGAATTTACTGCATGGGAGGCATGCCCCAGCCCCAGCAAGACCACCCTCCCGGGAGTACTCAGCCGAAGAAAACGAAACTTCTCTTCCCGGTGGCTGGACTGTTAACCGGAGGAAAACTTTACTTCCGGAGTTTGACTTACAAGCCCACTTTAGCCACCGGGTTCCTAAACTAGGGGCCCCTTCCCTCCGCAAGAGCCGAAGCCTCCTCCCAGTTAGAAAGTCGAACTTATTTAGGGAGGATTTTTAAATTATTCTTAGCGAAAATCTTATTAATTAGATACTTGAGTAGAAGATTCTTAATAAGGGTTGAAGGAGAATTTTTTTTTTTTTGCATATGTTTTTGTGGTTGAAGCAATAAATTGTGTGACTCGATACAATATAACATGATCCACCAGCAAACTGGAGTAACAATGTTTATGATATAAAAGCTTATTTAACAAGCAGGGGTGTGAGGGGGGGGGGGAGGTATAGTGATGGGATCGGGTGCACAAAGCTTTCATGTTCGAAAGACTTTTCCAAAAGAACATTATTCATGCATCGGAGCCAAAAGGATGCTTCGGGTTAATTAATCAGTCAATATATATTTGAAATTATAATGAGTTGGAAAACCCAGAACAGTGAAAAAAAAAACTTACAGCCTCCTCCGGGATTTGAAACCGGGCGTCGGGGCTTTGTATGAGGACACCTTCACCAACTAGGCCATGGACACTAATTGACTGTCCAGAGGTTCGAAACCATTCCACTGTAGGCTAGTTATTGTAGTGCGCGTGCGCGCTACAATATTGGAATTACTGGCCAAGTAAACGATACCTATATGACTGGACGTTGAAACTAAAAGTTTCATATAGTCTCTGTGCATTTGCAGTTTCAGAGGCTAGCTGCATGTATAGCCAACTTATTCTAAGCCTGTCACGGCGTTCACAAGCGCCCTCACTTTGTAGATACCTATACATGACTATACTCCCATGGTGTGTTGTCCGCCCTAAAAATAACACCATGGACAAATGAAACTTTCTACCTAAAACTGCAAACACTTCACGTGCACTACTAACTGCGCGTTTGCAGGCAAATGCAGTTCTATTTATCTCCCGGATTAGCTTTACAACAAGCTTGTATACAAAACCGATGATGGAGAAAATAAGCTACAGCGCTATCCTTTTTGAACCGACGGTCGTTTATTTTGTTATAAATTGTGCCCCCTCCATCTTTTTGCCAAGAGAGAAAACCCTTGACTCGACGGTAGAGTAAGAAAAATAAAGAAATGTAAGAAAGTAAACAATAAAGTGGTAATGAAAGTCAAGAAATAGGTGTCAGGCCCGTACGGAGAGGGTTTGGGGGCAGTGATGGCATTTTCAAGGTCAGAAAAGTGTCTTCCAGCTACCTCAGGGTTGTTATTAGCAAACAAAAATATTCCACGCTACCTGGAGCTACCTGAATACAACATGCAACATATACGGAGGATAAAATAGCAGCAATTGCATCAAAAACATGATAACATCTTTTACAGTTGGAAGACTTCTTCTTCCATTTTTCTATTTTTGGGGGTTTTGGGTTTGTAGCTACGAACAATGTCTCATTTTATTTCCTGAAACATCAAATTATGTATGCATTTGCTTTGATGATTGATATAACAAATAGATGACCTTTGAATTACGAATTGCTAAGATTATATGCGAGGACAAAATATACTATGAAGTATTTGCGGAAATTTGGTACCAGGACAATTCGTCCGGCCGATCTATATTTGCTGTGAAAGGGGGAGGGGGGGGGTACAAATTTCAGCAGGATGATATAGTGTCCGACCGGACTAAATGTGCTGGTACAAATTGTCCCCCGCACACTTTATACAGGGAGACACTCCGTACTGTTACAATATATATATCTCCCACGATCTATAAATACTTTTGTAAGAAAAGTCACATAGAAAAGAACCGGGGCACGAAAAAACCAAACAACCGAACGACTGATCCGCTCTCAACCCCATTCCCCTTGTATCGAGACTGTGTGGTCATCGTCAGCTGTGCATCATGATTCCCCTCGAAAGGGAACAGATATAATACTACACATGATCTTAGCCAAAAGGCCGAGAAGCGATCTGTCACAGTAACAGCTCGCTGGCAGTCCCCATACGATGCAAAATGTTTGAACACATTCGTCACACGGCTGGATGCAGTGTTACCAAGCAACAGATCCTGCTTGTAACATGGTAGTGGACAATAACCTTTTGCGAGTTTTCAAAACGCTAGAAAAGAATTTTACTTTTAGCATTGATAATGATATTCATTTTTTTCCTTGCTCAATACATAATTAGTCACTCCTTTCTGTCAATCTATCGTGGAGTGGAATTTTCCATTTTAACGTAACAACAAAAGAGTCTGCCTCGCCGTGCGAACCTTTCAGTTCAATTGATATTTGGAACGCCTCCCTTTCATCTATGCGATCCTACTATTGGTTCAAATGTTATGACGTCATAGATAGGCCTTTTCCAACCCAAAATAGCCAATACAAATCAATACGGATATATCTAGCACATGGATATTTCACCGTGGACAATTCTGTTTTGAGTTTACAATTCACAAAGCACCTCTCCTTTCAGACGCTCCCGTTTTCGCAACCGAAGGCAAAGGTAAGCATATGTGTAGATACACTTAATAAAGAGAAATTCACATCAATTTAAGGACATAACAAAAATAAAATGTATCTGCTAAAGAAGTCTTTTTGAAGTACTGTTCGACGGATCATTTCTAATTGCCAGACGAATTCCAAAATAGTGCGCTGTCACGGTTACTAGCCTCTCTATATGTCTCTGCATGTGTTCCCTGGTATACATTGCGTGTGCACGCGAGGTGCCTTTTCTGCTCTCTATAATGCTAATTTCATGTTTCAGGTGGAGGAATGACCAAACATTTTTGGCCGTAGCAAATGGCAGTAACACTTTTTGATCACATGTATCTATCTATCTATCTATACATATATATATATGTACATATATAGGCCTATAGCTATATCTATAGAATTTTATTAATTAATCTCCAAAAACTTGGCGCAAGATGGGTAAATTATGTATTTAATGTGCATCTATAAATCTGGCAGACTCTCGAAATATGAGAAGTGCAAGGATGGAAGCCTTAGCTATATTCTACGGTGTTTGTAGCAGTTTAATGTTAAACGAATCGAAAAACTTACAGGGAACCATGTGAATAGTAACGACGAGAAATTTTGTTCCAGTGCTATCCCCTTCCCCGAATACCTTATACCTTGCCCAGCCCCATTCCATACTCTACCTCAGCAGCCCTATCGCTACAACCCCCACCCCCACCCCACCTCACCCCACCCCAATACTATGTAGCTTTGTGTCAAAACGTGTGCCTCATTCATAACCAGTATAAATCAAATTGCCTTGATTTAAAGTTTAACGTTACAAGTTCTTGCTTATATTTTATTATCTCTGAGTGCATTAATTACATGGGTTATTGTCTCAGCACAATTTCACTGTGGGTAGCCATGGGTGTTTGTGTATGGGGGGGGGTTGATCGGGGGTTGTGTTCGGGGTGGTCGGGGATTGGGTTTGTGAGGGTATGTTAGGGAATTTGATGGTCTTGTAGTCTGTTTTTTCGTATTCTTAATTAATTTGTTTATTGCTTTGTCTATTTTCTAGCTAATATTCCTTTGTTCAATTTTTTTAAATTCTGATTTGACTTTTTTCTTCATTCTTTTTTGGGGGGCGGAAGGGGGGGGGGGGGGAGGTTTGAAAGCCCTTCTGGGATTTTTAGTTTGACTTCCTTCTACTTAAATGGCGGTTCATATTATGTTTGGTATTTTGTGCAAACTTGTACTATTTAATGTTGTAGCAAAAGAAGTAAACGATACGAACGAATGTGCATTTGTGCAACTTGAAGCCATTCAACTGCCTTAATGTGTGATTTGATACATACCGTAGCTTATATACTATTTGTATAGTTAAAGCCACTTGCAGCGCAGGGCCAAAATGCCAGCCCTTGGCATGGCCTAGGCTACCTAATTGAGAGTATTTATATACTTACTCTCTTCGTGTCGCTAAAGTCACTTACCTTTGATCAGGGTTCGGGTTTTTTGTTCCGGACGAAACCTGTTTCATCAAGAATTGAGATAACGTTTCTTTAAAAGTCTATCTCTATTACAATGTTTGTCACTTCTTAAAGGATTACAAATCAAGGTTATAGTGTCTCTAGAAGTCCATCTCTGTAAAAAAAAAAAAATTGTCAGTTTTAAATCTTTACCTATACAAGTATACAGTAGGTCTATTGTCTTGTCTTTAATACAACAACTTTGAAAACTCCCTTTACGTGCAAGTTCGTTGCTTCCCTCCCCTTATGATAGGCAGATAGGCATAGCCTACAGTTTAAAACAGCACTTGACCAGTGTGAAATCTTGAGAATTATGGACTTTGACATATACAAAGACTGACATCAGATGTCTTGTCCCGGCTTTAGAAACTTTAACTCATTGGCATTGCCTTCCCATCATATCCCTCCACAATAGTAATTCTAATATCTCTTTAAGTGCCACGTGAATGTCTTCAACCCCCCCCCCCCCAAATAGGTAGGACCCAAGAACCTACAATTACAGAGCACTGGAACCAGCTGTAGTGAATTCAATCCAGGACACAGGAAATTATACGCGTTGAAAGAAGAATATATCCTGGCTAGATATAAGCAGGAAGTTGTGTCCAGTTAGGCTCTATAGCTCCACTGTCTGTGTTATCAGCTGATTTATTGACAGTTGTAACTGTGCTCTAAGTTCTGTTTACTTCGTAAATTCTCAAATTAATCAGTTAGTACTCAAAATAATGGTCTTAAAATTTAAAAAGTTATTTTCGCTTATTTGAGTTTCTTTCAATTTTGAGTGGAAGACACTGCAAAGGTAGAAACCTGTTTCTTTCCATCCGGCGAAAAACATGCCCCCCCCCCACCCCCGCGGTTTTTTCCCCTGGGACGAAACCTGCGAACTAGATTCTACGCCTTGGTATTACGCCTTGGTAGTACTACGCCCCGTAGTACTACGCCACGTAGTACTACGCCACTACGCCTTGGTAGTATACTTTATTTTACCAATAGTAAAAAAAAATGTGTATTCTTTTTTTTTTTATTCGTTTCTTTATAGGACTTTGATTATCAGAATATTTGACGTTGATTCATGACTGATGCAGTCGTGTAAAAGCGGTTTTCAATAACGGGGTTGGGACGCTGACCCCCCCCCCCCCCGGGAGGTGAGGGTCGCAGCAACTGATTGAGTTTTGTAACAGTTGGTGGGTTGGGAAGCCCTTTAAGTCGAACACCTTCGAGGCAAGGTCATCATCAGATAATTTGCTAAAAGAGATTTCAAGGAGATAAAAAAAGAAAAAGCAAACACCATTATTGGTATTTTTTGATAATTAAGAGATAACTGTCATGAACTACTTCCATCGATATAACTTAAAAGAACATTGGGGGGGGGGCACGGGGGGTGGGCACTGGCACAGATTAAATGCCTGACTGATGTTTATCACATTTTATGCAGGGCGGCTCATGTCAAGGAATGCAAACATTGTTTACACACTTTACATAATCCATGCCTTACAGAGATTTCATCACATCATCATTGGGCCTTTTCTATTGTTTTTTTTTTCATTGTTCTCAACGCCATATATGCCCGGGCCACCTCTATATTTTCTTAATCCAATCCTTAATTATCCCAGGTCCTGGGCTGTATCCCCTATGCCCACCCCCAATTGTCACTGCATGGGATTGACAAGTCTTGCTTAATAATATCAAGCGCATGTACCTTGGACATGTTTATTGGTGAAGTTAAGGTTATTCATATATCCATGGAGCTATTAATAGCTCCATGATATAACCATGGAGGTAAAAACAGATGATATAACCAACCATATATAGGCAATGTACCGTATACACTTTTGTGTACTGTTTACTGTGGTATGCATATATGCAGCAATAGCGGCCTATAAGCCTATAGGGCGTTATGTCCGTGTTGTGTACGTCAGGATTGTTTGGACTGTATGGTCCGATGTTTGCCTTTTATTACGTCACAATAGCCGATTTTATATTGTTCCTGGTTCGGCTTTCAGTCTCCGGAGAGACCCGTGTAATTTCACACCATTATATTACTGATGACAATACAGGCTGATATATAGTGGAGTGTGGGGCAACCATATACACAGTACAACATTAAAGTTGGATATACATGTGACACCAAAACCAGACCAGGGTGACAGGGTCAAGACTCAACCCGGTGATAGCGGATTTACTCTATAGCTAAACAGGATATCCCGTGTAGACATGCAAATTCAGACACTTTCATAGACAGGAGAAATATTCCAGAAATATTCCAGATAAGATTGTCTGAATGCATCCCCATTTTTGGCTGGCTAAGTCCTCCGTCATTCTTTCGAGTGAAACACAGTATATGCTTAGTATATACGGGACTTGCATATACTGCGTATTCAAATTGGGAAGTCCCTGATATAATTAGATGTATTTACAACACTCCCCCTTACCTGTCTTTTCTCAAGCCATGCACTTTCTCTTCTAGGTTCACGTGCCAAAATTTCAGAGGATATAGAACCTTGTAGTTGCTTTACAAATTTAACTTATTTTAAGTGTTCCATAATGTCGAATATATTATGAAGGGATACATACAGAAATATACTGTAGCTTTCGATTAACACTTCTTCGCCTTCTTCTTCTTCTTTTTCTATACAGCTTCACCTTCCTTATTCGTTTTCATCCACACCGTAAACTGTTCAGTTCAAACCTCAGCTGCTAAAAATGACGACCGACTCATCAAACATAAAACCCATGACCCATGGCACCACCAACGGTATAACCAACGGGGGTACCAACGGCCACCTCAAAGAATACTTGGTGAAGCGGTCCGACCTCCACGATAGAATGACGAAAGACTCATCTGGCAAATCCGTCATTGAGTGGTACGACGGGGAAGCTACCCTGTATGATGACGTAAGTATTTATGACCAGGATACACCGCGTACATCTCGAAAATGGAGGTGAGGGGTGCGTGGGGGGGGGGGGTGCGTGGGGGGGGGGTGCGTCGGGGTGGGTGGTAGACTGGTAGTATATGATGGCATAAGTATGGGACAGTGGGGGAGGGGGCGCTGGGAAGGGAAGAGTATGACGAAGGAACACATACAACGCCAATAAGGGGAGGGGGAAGTGTCATGGGTAGGGACGTGTGGAGGGACGTGTGGAGGGAAGGAGAGGTGAACAGGGGGATGAGGAGAGGGGACTGGGTGATGGCAGGGTGTGTGCGGCAGAGATTGTAATCGGATTTGTCTCAACGTCAAATGAGAGATTGAAGTATTTGTGTGATACGTGACTGTCTTAGCATGAAGCAAAGTGGTCAGATACCCGCAATGCCAAGTAAAGCTATACACAAGTGCATTTCTGTGTTTTGTGTCTTGTGTTATACGACCAGGGCTTGTTATACAAACGCCCTGCTAAGATCACGCAATATTTTATCATTCAGACATTATTTGATATACCCCCCTCAATTTTTATGTACCTTTACTATTATTTATGGTCTAAGATGGTATCACGAATTACAGCTTTAAAAGCAATTTTTTTTTTTTTTTTATGTGGCCAAATATATATTGGGGCAGCGTTACTGCACTTGCTTTGTACTATACCGACAAATATCAACACGGAAGGAATTTAATGTGAAATGGTGAATCTACACTTTGAAAGGACCTTTTGTTCCTTTCTTTCCATTGGGACCTGAAAGTAGGGAACAATATTGGTGACTTTGTCACACACACACAGACACACACACGAACGGGCTAACTTGACGCAATATGGGTAGGCCTATGTGAGAAGCCTATGTGTTATGTGTTAATTATTTTGTTAGACGCTATATCAGATTTTAATCTCTTCGTTTCTGCACGAATGGATTAATTTTCTTGCATGTTTACCAGTAATGCATATCTAGTTGAACATTATTCTTGTATTTTGCAACGGGTGGGTGGTGATGTATGTCCTTTAGGTAGCATGAACCCATCCCATCCTAATACGTAGCCACCGGCCTATACAACTTCATTCGTTTCAGACACAGGTCAATGTTCAGGGTTTTCTTCGGCAAGCTTTTGATTCCATCAGTAAATTGAGTTTAGTGCTTAGAAAATGTTTACATAATATGTGAATGTAAACAAAGCGATGAGGAGAACACAATTAAGTTAAGGGATATCGAGTTTCACCAAACAAAACGCAGTCTTATTGTTGTTGTTCAATTAACTGGACGTTACCGGCATAAAAAAATGGGTTACCCCCCTCAAAGCTCGTACAACAACAGTGTAGAAACCCGTGGGCATGAAACCCTACGCGTAGCCAATTAATTCTCGTGTGTTATGCGAAGACGGTCATCCATTAGCTGTAGCCTGCATTGACCCCGTTTAATTTATTGAGAGCCCCAATGTTGTTGGCACAGTTCTAGCATGCAGATGTCCATAGATGTCTATATTGTTTTGTGCGTTCTTTTCCATGACGTCAATACATGTGCTCGAATAACTGGCTTAAGTATGTGTACAATGCAAGGCATGCCTTTGTTATCGCTAGCTGCTACTTAAAAATTGGAGAGGAATATTTCAAACAAATCATCATTCTGATAGTACGTGTACATAACTGTATTGCTTATCTCCGATTAAGGAAGGAATTGCTGGCTTAAAATCAATCTAAGGGGGATGTCCGAGAATCCAACATCGAACTTACGCTTAAAAATACAGGACGGGGGGTGGGGTGGGGTGGCAGAAGAGGGGCTAATAGCGTGTTTGATACTTTCATGTGTGGGGGGGGGGGGGGGGTGGGGGGGGGGGTGATAGGAGGGAGCTGGCCATTTGTCTCAACCCCTGGAGTGAAACGAATTCAAGAGAAAAGCTTCAACTTGTCACTTTTGTCTGGGTTGCGAGGGTTGATGGGAAATAAAGCTTGTGACATCCACTTTTCTCTGTACGATATCCACAATTTTGGAAAACAGAGTATATATATCCATGCATAGTCAATTTCGTTTTCAATTTTGAAGCTTAACAATAGTATCATGAAACAAATAATAAATGTCTCGTTTGTACTAGATTTTCACGTTTGAATCATTTTTTTCCCTTCAATCTTTGTGTTTCTCTTCAGCAATTCGAGCATGCTAACTTCATCTACCACAAAGATACAGCGCAGGCGCTCGCCGATTACGTCAAAGACAGAGGGGCGAAAGTTTTGGATCTAGCTGCTGGCTCGGGCAAAATAGGCCTCCTGGTGAGATATTTTAACATTTTGACCTCCACCCATTTTTTCTATTTTTGCAGTGTTTGTGTGTGATGTGAAGGACGAGCAGCAAAAGAAATGGCAAATTATTGTAAATGGCGCAGAGTAGGGGGGGGGGGTGGGGGGGGGTTCGTTTTCTATTTCCCCGAGCAATATTCGCCGGTTAACCGACATCGATTATTATTCGTCGTAATATTCCGATCAAAACTTAGCAGACTGTCATCTAGCCAGTGTTAACCTTGGTGCGCTAGTTCATGCGTTATTGCTCGTTTTTCGTCTCTCCATACACCTTCCGGCGTCAAGGAACTCAACATTCATTGAGACCCAATTTCCACTCAAAAACAAAATGAACTAAAGGGGGAGAGAGAGAGAGGTGGAGAGAGGAAAAACAGACATTGGGCGGCAAAGAAGCTCCTGATTTTCAAAGGCCAGTTTTTGAAGAGATGTGTCATAAATCAAACAAAGATGACGAAAATATTGAAAATCAATTATTGATTATGATAGTACAATGTCGTACCCATGAGTCACGGCTTGGCTCAACTTTAAATGTTACAATGAGACAGATTTGTTTGTTTGTCTTTAGCCTTTTTTACGAATTTCCGAGGTTTGAATACGGCTACCGCGTCACAAACAATTTAGATTAACAGCGCCATCTGTTAATAGTCCTTTCTTCTGCTGCTTGGTTTGTGGTGTTTCCGCTAATCGGTTAGTCTCGCTTACTGTACATCATCGTTAGTTAACAGCCCCTTCCCCCCACTCCCCCACACCCTCCACCCGGCCAATGCCTCCGACCCCTCCCATCCCTCTGATGTATAGTGCATATACGAATTTCCTTATATAACTCGCCAAAACAAAAAAGAAACTGAGAAAAAAATACTATGAGAAAAGAGAAGCATGTATCATCCATAGAGTATATTTGCGTTAAGTTTATGGTAATTCATCAGCAGCAGCCTTAGTTATTATAATTATTTTAATTATTATAATTATTTTAATTATTATAATTATTTTAATTATTATAATTATTTTAATTATTATAATTATTATTATAATTATTATTATTCGACTTTAGTCGAAGTCGTTAGGGGTGCATTTGTTGTTTTTCTTTAATATTTAGTTCGCTTCCAATATTTACTAGGGTTTTTTATACCAGCCAAACTACTCCCGTGTGCGCTGGTTATGTAAAAACGTGGGGATGGGGGTGTGGGTGGGGGTGGCGGCGGTGGTGTGACGACGGTCAACCAGAATTATGAAAAGTACCTGGTAATTACGGCATACTTGCACAGCTCCCCTTCCTCTATCCACCCCTCCCACTATCATCTTACCCTTTGTTGCTTTAACCGTTCACGCAGTATAGCTACTGTAGTATTAGTATTATCTTTATTCCTTGCGCACCTCCCAACCCCCTCCCCCGACGAACACTGCCCTTTAGAACCTCTCATGTCGTGCTACTATATATAACGCGCCTTCGTGAGCGTGGTCACTCAGTACCTCGCGCACTGAAATATATTATATAGCCTATAAAGATATATATATATATATACATATATATATATATAAAATATATATATAATATATATTATATATATATATAAAATAAATAAAGATCAACACACTAGGAAAATTCCACTTCACGAGCGGTCGTGAAGTGGAAGTCTTCTGGTGTGTTGATCTTTATTTATTTAATACATATCTGTCATACCACTTGCTACACATTCATTTCTTATTTTACGGCTTGGCTTGCTACAGTATAACTGGTAATTCTGTGTAAATTGTCAGATTCAAAGCACCAGGGGTGAACTGTGTACAATCATAACACTTGGGTTGTATATACGCCCTCATTGACAGTTATAAAAAGTCAGTTTATACGCATTCACACACCAGTAGAATCACTGGTCGAGTGGTACGGACCTCGGTCTGACACAAGGGGTTCGATTCCTGATGAGTCCCAAAAGGACGAACCGGTCGTGAAGTGGAATTTTTCTAGTGTGTTGATCTTTATTTATTTACTATATATCTTTCATACCACTTGCTGCACAAGTACACATTCATTTCTATATGTATAATTATATTCTAATAATTAATTTCTATATGTATATATATATATATATGTATATATATATATATATGTATGTATAATTATATTTATAGGCCTATATATATATGTATAATTATATAGATATAGATATAAGATATATATATATATATATATATATATATATATATATATATATATATATAGATATATATGATATATATATCATATATATATATATGTATATATGATATATATAAATATAGACATATGATATATAGATATATATCATATAGATATATATGATATATATATGATATAATATATATATGATATATATAGATATATATGATATATATAAATATCATGTCTGCTTTACTTTACCCCGTCGTTAGGAATGTTTCTGCTCGACTAGATTTCTTTAAGTTCTGAGAACAGTTCAGTAAACCGTGACTGTATAATTTTAGCCATGAATAGATTTCGTCGGTGTGGGATTTTTTATTCCGCTTTGCTGCTATTATTTGCTTCGCTTGAGAAAATCTGAGCATCCGCTAAAACAATATCGTTGCCCTTGTACTTGAATATTTAAACACGCAGACCTTTTTGTTGTGCTTACCGTGTACCTCACGTCATCGCTTTTATGCTGTACCGTTTTTAACGTTTAATCTTTCCTATAGTATAGCATAGTATATATACTGTATATATATATATATATATATATATATATATATATATATATATATAGCTATACCTTTAGAGCTGGGCGGGTACCCACCCATTACAAGCATTGGTGCTATTTGGTCATAAATTTGATGGGATAAATAGATAGGAAAGTTCCTGTGTATAACCTGGAGTAAATGGTCTTTTCGTTATGGCACCACCACCGATATCATTGCCTGCAGGATTGCTGACATTCCCAAAAGCAAAGTCCTGGACCTCCACATTAATTTCCAACGTTGATGGGGGACAATTGGTGCTTTATTTGTTTCACTTTAAGAGTAATGCAGTTAGGGAAATAAGGTTCAATAGTGGTGACCAACTGACCACTGAATACGTAAACTCACGTGTTTATAATGGTAACAATTGGAGTTTTCTTGAAAGTCCGAAACCGGCATTTTGCCGTTTCTGTCGATTATTTTAACTTATCTGACAAAATGTATTCGAATTTGGTCCGGTTTTTAATGCGAAGATCGCCCCGGATACTAATATAACCTTAGGTTATGAAAGACTCCTAGGACACGATTCGTTCCATGTTAGCGTTTCATGATCAGTAATAGCGCCATCTTTACGTCACTCTTGCTCGGTAAGATTGTACGAATCCGTGAAGAACATGATACAAATGTGGAAATACCTATTCAAACCCGTTGTGTGTATCTAAGGGATACCGCATCGGCTATTAATACGATACCATCTTGCCACTTGTTAAAGTCCAATAAATATGAATCCACATTTTCTCAACTGAGGGAGTCATTTGGCCTAAGCATTTATGTCAAGCTATGTAAATGATAAACGGTATTTCCTTAAGACTTATAGATCACACTTCATAGCTCATGAAATGGACACATTACTTTTGCCGATACGAAAGATAAATAGGAAATTGATTTGCAAGTATTTGAATATGTGCTTAATAATTATTCGTCGACAAAAGTTGGCGAATGGCGAAATTCCTGGTGTAAGGATGGTCCGCTTGAATGTTAAGACAATGTTCTTCTCTTACAACGGCAAGTCCTTTTTTTTGTCTGTCTGTCTGTCTGTCTGTCTGTCTGTCTGTCTGTCTGTCTGTCTGTCTGTCTGTCTGTCTGTCTGTCTGTCTGTATGTCCTTTTGTCAGGTCTTGCGTTCACCAATTGTCATCATGAAAAAAAGAAAATACACCATCTGTTCTTGTCATCTGTTCGCGCCATCACAATAACCAATTTTCCTTCTTCTTATAGCCTTTTTTTTTTTTTGGAAAGCTTTTTTTTTCTTGAAGTGAGTATACTTTCTTCTCATGTTACCATTTTTTTTCTTCTTCATTTTTTGAGAAAGATTCTTTTTAATAATCGGGAAATCTTACATTTTGTATCTTCTCACAGTCAGTGATCTTTCTCTGATCTAAGTAAAGATCAGATCCCAGTTCCAGCGTTAACAGCAAGAGATTCGCCCGTTGATCCAGAACTTTTCCATGCAAACGGCTGGGGATTCTCGCCCCATAGACTACACTCTTCCCTTTCCATTATTTTTCCATTAACGATGTTTTCACACACCGTTTGTAAAACCACTTATATATCACTACTTGATCACACTTAAACCATTTGATATAATAACTACCCGTGAGAGCACCCGTTTGTTCTTAATCAATTCAAACTAAACTGCATGCACGATATACATGTAGTTAGTGAAAAAAGAAAAAGTAGGAAGACAAAATGAGGAAAAAAGTTAAGAATGATGTGAAAACATCTCTAAAATCTTAAAAATGTGCCGTCTAGTCTGAGATTTCCAGCCGTTTCGTTTAATATGTGAAAGTTCCAGAGCCGACCGGTGCGTTTTATTGACCACAACGAGATGATGGAGTTGACGAATAAATATTCTCGTTCATTGACAGGAAACGAGGGCAGGTAACTGACAACTGACGTCATAGACCATTCTCGTATATAACCGATTCTAACTCTCTTTTTTTCTATTTACCTTCATTCATGAATATTCATATTATTCTGGGAAACGTCGGCTGTATGCTAGCGGAGAGGTTTGCAAAGTTTTACCAAAATTTCAAAACCATGAAATCGAACAACAAAACGACTGAATTCCAAGACATTGTATATATTATGCAAATTTCATATGATTTTTCCGAAGCCACTCGTTGTTTCTGCTCAATATAATATACACTCTTCTGACTGGCAAAGCCGGGGTCTCCCAGACAATTTTTTTTTGGTTTTGTTTCTGAAATTAAAGCGATTTATATCTACTTGCAATTGCAGTTCTTTTGCTAAGTCATTTGAGTGCTTGACGAATCCCTCTTTTGAGTTTCGAATTTCCGAAAACAAAGACAAAGAATACAATGTGCTTTTACAAATAAAATAGAAAGAAAGAAAGTAAGTCCATAGATCGTTTTTATGTATATACATATGGAAGGCAAAAGAAAGCCTAACATAAGATATAAAAAAAATTAACAGAACGAAAAGAAAAGCACAAAAAAAAGGTGTGATCTTGTACAGACAAATGCAACCAAATTGGTGTCGAAATTGGTGACGCATGTCACACCCGTGTCACAGCCATGTCATAGATCGGGAATTCAAATCACGTGACATAATTGGCCACTCTTTTCGACCAGCCCTCCGCCGGCCCGCTAGAGTCTTCGCAGCTCAAACTGACCAACATCTGCAGTTGGAAGGCTGATATCCGATATATTCTCTCTGCATGCCGGGCCTCGTTTTAAACTCTGTTATTTGGGTATATCTCTCTTACAGTTGAAAGGTCACGGCTTCTGCAATATGGATGCCCTTGATGGATCGAGTGGAATGTTAAAGCTGGCGAAGGAGAAAGGCATCTACCAAAAATACTTCCACTGCATGGTCGATTCCAAGAAAATACCAGAAGTGGATGATGGTAAGTAATTTAACTATTTTTGTTGTTGTTGTCGAAAGAATTCTTTCGAAGACAGATGTTCATCATTCATCGCATTTCAATATTGTTTACTTTTTGTCGAGGTTTACACCTTCTACTCACAACTCTTAGTGATTTTCGTACTCCAGATTTGGCGGGTGTTCCCCCACCCCTTTCCCCCTCCCTTAACCAGTTCACCTTCTCCTCTTCGTTGTTTTGGGCGTACTCCTATAGACAAACATTTGGCGCTCCTCCAAACCGTCTGTTTTTAACTCTCATGAATGGCATTCACATCCTTCCTCGACATGTGCATTTCAATCCAACTCGACCTGCCACAGAGTTCCTTCCTTCCTCCCACCCCCCCCGGAAATGAGTGAATGGGGAGGGGAGAAGCAGTGCTGAAATGCTACCAATATGGGTTGGTAGCCTAAGGAGGATTGTAGAGCATTTGTCACATATGGAGACAGGTAACCATTGTTTTGTTTTTTTGTAGACCATGTACGGATACTCAAACCAAACAAGACTTTGGGGTGTCTGCACCTTACCTCCTGTCTCGTCACAACGATTGCACTACAATCTACTCGACCAATCCCTCTACTATGCGTATTTAATATTTCAGGACACTTCGAGACTTCACTTACTGAACTACTCTTCTGTTCTGATTTAAATTTTTTTTCCAGCTTCATATGATGCGGTGAGCTGTGGCGGGTCAGTTGCGAAAGGCCATCTCTCGTATGATACCATTCAGACGATGTTAAGGGCTGTAAAGCCAGGTATGCTATTTATCCTCGATCTTTTAACCCTCCCTTCCTCCCCTCCCTCCCTCCCTCCCTCCGCCCGACAAAATTAAAATCGGGGGGGGGGGGGGTTATAGTCAGATTTAACATTGGAACTTTTCTTTTCTCTCTTTTTGCATCGCTGTACTTATCACAATTCGTGTTTCATCGCATTAAATTTCATGGGTGGCCGGAACTATTTTTTCTTCTCATTGCAGGAGGCTACCTCATATTCAGCTGCGCCGGTTGGAACTTTCAGTTTGAAGAATTTTCACGCACTAAACTCGATGATTGTTTCTCCGAGTTGAAGAAAAGAGGACTTTGCGCCACTGTCGAGGAGAGGCCGTCTTTTCATATCGGGGAGGAGCCCGGCTTCATATTCATTCTTCGCCGCGGTGACGGGGTCTTAAACGGCCATTAACTCATCCGTGTGAAAACATACACATGTTTTTTTTTTTCTATGTTGCACAGAAATGTATTAGATATAGTTGTAGAACTGACTAGATAGCTGTTTTAGAAATAACTAGAATATTATTCGTATCCGAATTTGTCATGAGAACCACTTGGTACCAAAAAGACAGAAAAAGGGAAGGTGGAAGACAACTTGTCGATAAGGTAAAACTATTTAACAGAGATTTCCCAAAATTCAGCTTTTCAAATGGACATAGACCTTGCCGTCCACTACAGTAGTATCTGTCCTAAAAAAATCTGACAACGTTTCAGGGGGTTGGCGTAGGGCGGAGATGACCGGAAAATTATGATCTGCATTGAAAACGCATCGACCCTATAATGGTACTTCTTTTGTCCGACAAAGTGGAGAATGGAAATTGACCCCAGCTGTTGTTCATGTATATTCATCGCTTTTGTTTCGATAGCTGTGCATACTGTTACAATTAGTTCGTTGTAAAAGTACCCTCCCCTTTCCCTCTTATTCCAGGAAGTTGCATCACAGAAGGGGGGAGGGGGGAGGGGGAGGGTCTTTGATTTAATCTGTGCAAATGCTCTTCCAATAGGCTTTACTTAGGCTATGATATGAGTTAACGCTGCATGCAACCCTATATATTTGGAATGTTTGCTTAGCTAACAAAGTTGATCGACACCATTATACAAAAAACAAAAAACAAAGACATTTGCAGCTGAATTGCCCTGATGACATCTTCCATTCTACTGTTGCCAGATGCATTTATACAAGGGATCACTAAATTTGAAGAAAAAAAGAAAAGAAAAAGGCTCTTATCTTCGCGATATAAAATGCTATAAGGACTTGGTTGTCGCCTAAAGATTTTAGCCACAAGGATATCAGTTTAATGGCGCTCGTAATGTCGAATTATAATGGTCACTAATCTCGAATCATTAAACAGTATTCCGTCTGTTTCCAAAATCTCAAAGACATTGAATTGTCTAATGTAACCATTCTTGAATGTATTGGCATTAATCTGGAAAATCTTCCATATAAAAAAAAGTACTTATAAAAACTATATGTAGTTAGGTATATTCAGGACTAAAGTTGATGACGTAAGTTAACTGGAAGGTTAAAGGTAAAAGGTTAAAGGATGTTGAAGGTGATGATAGGGGTCTATGGCTCTTTCACATACTCTGCTTTTACCGTCCGTTCCAAAGTATTTCTCACTAACGCCCTCTTAAAAATCTGGGCGTCTGGTCTTTTTTTTAGTTTTCTCTATTGTTTGTCTGAATTATGAATCCATGTGTTACATTTTATTGTTTTATTAATTTCAGCGTCCGACGACACAAGTTTGCATCTTTGGCATTTGAAATCTGCTATCGCGAAAGTGGGAAACGTTCGACCCGCGGCAATTTGTCTTGCCCCCCCCCCCCCGCTGGTCAAAATTTCTTCGGCTAAAACCATATCAATGCTGCCCGCGGAAATTTATCATATCAAAGAATTGCTTTTATCCCACCACAAATCAAATCGAAATGATGATTTTTACTGGATAACCGAAAAGAAAGACAGACAATATTTCAACTCTGTGAACTTAATAATTAGGACCGACCGACCGGCCTTCTGGTGATATGATACTTCAACATATCACACATATGTATGTTTCTTATTCCACGCCCCCGGCCCCCTCTGACAAAGTACTCATCAATTTAGCGGCCACGGGGAGGGGTAGACCTCACATGACTATCTCGTGCTCAGCGTAACTTCTATTATTATTTCAGTGGTATTTTTGGAACTGATCACGTGCTCTCAGTGTGTAGTGATTCTTACTATATCATAGTAAGGGGGGTGACGAATTTCGGACACACACAGATTCTATATTAGGTGACTTTAGGTACAAAAAGCAGCTTTTAATAACTCGGATTGAAAAAGAATGACAATGGGGACAAGAGTACATGCATGTTTGTGGGAGCGATTCTTTTGGTGGGTTGGGAAGGGGGAAGGGAGGCTTTAACCTAAAATACGGCCCGTTTTTATTTCATATCATATATGCATACCAATGTCAGGATGATTTCTAGCGCTGTATCCAAATATTTTAATTTTCTCAGGTGGCGCAAGTTCATTTTTTCGAAAAGCGTATTTTTTAGTTCATATTGCCATGCCGATATATATTCCAGGAAAGCTACGGTTTATATATATAAATATATATATTTTTTTTATAAAGGCAACGTAATGAAAAAAAAACAACACTCCGATATAGTTGTCGTTGCATGTTGTGTGTTCCATGTTTGCTTTTGGCGTGCTTTCGTGATACAAGTGTCCACAACGTACCAGGGTGTATCTATAAAGGTTTGCTTCTGTTTGGGGTTATATGTGGTATACTTTTGTTGTTATAATACAATGCAGAAAACGGCGATGCAAACCTGTAAGTGACGAATTCTTACGTAAAAGTTAAATGTATTCAAATCATGAAGATCTTTTTATTTTAAACATTGAGATGTCGTATAGACAACCCTTGGCGAGGGTAACGTTTTCTGTGAGAATATAAATACAATGTGTTACAAGTAGACATACAGTGTCACTTAATTAACATAACAATGTCTAACTTAACATAGCAATGTTTAACTTAACATAACAATGTCTAACTTAACATTGCAATGTCTAAGTTAACTGCGCTTTGTAACCACGCAGAGAGCTGTTATACCTATTTCACACTGTGACTTAGGCTTGTTAGTATATACTCTTATTAATACATAGGCCTAATACTTAGTGGCCCGCTCTCAATATGACGAAGAGAAGAAGTTTGTCCTTTTACAATCATTTGACTGAGTCTATTGACCAACTTTGAGGTCAAAACCGTTTGATGGGATATTCTGGTAGCAGAAAAAAACCCGTTTCACTATATTTTTTTGCCTTACTCTATGTATGGTTTAAATGGAGGGTTTGATTTGAAACTTAGTAGTGATTATTTTGTTCTTTTGTTTATTCTAATCATTTTAAAATGTCAATGAAATATCTTGTATGAATTACTAATTTTCCTCGTTGGATCCAAAAAATCATTTGTTACATATAGTTAAGCAGACCAAAGACACGTTTTCAGCTCGATTGCCGTTACTAATGACAATAGTTGTTGTTGCCATGGAGATAAATTTATACGCTTTGAACCGATTGTTATCTTCACGATACACAATGTATATTATATGGATAGGTTTTGAACACAAGATGCAGACCATTTCTAGAATTTCTGTTGAAAAACATCAGCTACCGTATAATGTCCCTTCGACTCAATGAAGATAATTAGCTCACAAAAATTAAGGGTAAATCTTAATTAAGTGTTTCATATAAAAACCGTCGAACCCGATGCCGAAATCTGAAGACTGCTGCATTTGCATATTTTTTTTTAATGGTTTTATGGTTTCATTACTCTAACCGTCCGTTTTTGAAAGGTAGAATATAATTAATTGGTGACAAACAATTTGTGACCAAAAAACCGCAAATATACAGTGTGTGTTTTAATCTTTTTAGTGTTAAACGCATCATTTAGGGATCTATATTACTGTAGTAATATTGCTGTATTGACGACAATTTCCAAATCATCAAATAACCAAATAAAGACTAATCATTTACAGAAACCGAAGTTGTTCTTGTGTATTATGTTACTTCTCCAATCACACAAGTTTACTCTCTGCTTTTTTCATTATTTCCAAAACATCTTACGAGTTTCAGAATATAGCTTTAATCTGAGTAGTTGCGGTTTACGCGGTGGCCGACAGCGGATGTGAAGGTAGTGTCGACTTATCCCAAAGACCAGTATACTTGCAAATATTCCTCCAACGAGACGTTTTTGTTTTTTTTTTAGCTCAAATTTTGTTTACCTGCATGGGTAACCTATATGGAGTAGCTTCCCTAAGAGCGAACTGGAAATATCGGAATGGAACGCAAAATCTCATATTAGCTTTCGGTTGTCGTACTTTCGACGAACATGAGAGAAACCTTATCAGAAAATCTCAGGCAAAAAGCCAAAGACTTAGGGAAAACAATAATAGCCCGGGTTAAGCATATACTTAACTCTCCACACGTAGTCTATATTAGGAAAACACGTGGTATTAGATAATGAGTGTTATGCTTCGCACAGACAAACGAGCAATACAGAAACTTCACGATCTCCCCCCCCCCCGTGGGGTTATATCGTCGATAATAATAATTCATTATATACTTGCAAAACGAGGTCCAAAAGCAGGCTACTACGCGTATGAACTGTGAAGCGCCTATAGTGTAGTTCTCTTACTTGTCCCTGTAACCTCTATTTGTACACGCATACACGCATGTTACTATATAATTACATATCTAAGTGTATATTGTGACTGTCATTGTTCAGAAGCACTGGATTTGAGGACACAGAAGGCATGGTTGAACTTCCGGGGTAACTGATGGATAGGCAACTGTCCTCCAGTCGGGCATTTCCATTATCACCTTGCGAAAAGATGTCTTTATTCTCAGCCTCGGTTACAATTATTGGTGAACCCCCCAGGGTTGGTAAAACCTGGCTTGATATCTCAGAGTTTCGTTCCATATTATCGAAGACATGCCGGAGATGTTCCAATATCTTTTCAGACATCGTTTGGAGGAAGTGGCCGTGATGGATATTGCTCTGCTTGTACAACCGTCCGATCAGATAGAGGTCGTTGGTGGATTTCATGAGTGCTCTGTACTCATTGCCGAATACCTCCGAGCCTAACGCCAGCTCTCTAGACAGGAAAGAATCCCAAAAGACTGGTCGTTTATCTCCGTTGTTCCCGCCTGATAATTTTCTAGCACAACGTCGGATTACTCTAGAAAACCAGACTAAAGCGAAGCTCTGGAGGATTATATCCGTCGCATACGCGACAGTCAATGCGTAGACAGAGATGACAAATTCCATGGCGAACGATACTGTACAAGTAACGTAACGTTGAGGTATCGTTCGGCACTGCAAGAGGTTATTAGCATCGTCGTGCAAGTCGCAAACGAACGACGAGAGGGAGAAAACGTCATGTTTAACATGTAGGACGACCAAGGCTCCGAAAAGGACAATGTCTATCAAGATGTCGAAGACTTTCCGCGTGACGTAGAGGTAATAAAGCCCTTTGCGTTTGGCCCGCTTTTCCACTTCCTCGAGACCAATCTTCTTCATGTTAGCCATCCAGGTTGTATACCGATTTATGACATTGAAAGCTGCTGCAGTTTGATGATTGGCACTGCTTTCATTTTGCCGTTTGTTATGACCCTCGTACATCTCGACCGCCAACGATGCACCTCGCATTTCATGTTGAAACTCAGCAACTGTGGCTACCCCGTTGACTCCTTTTCGGATGTCGGCCCCGCAAAATAACCGCCATAATGTTTGAGGAATGGCGCGAAGGACGACGAACAAGAACAGAAACCACAAGGAATACCGATACACAAAGAGCGATGGTATATATTTTGCTTCGTGCAGGTCGTCTCGCCAGTTGTTTTTGACGGCATTAGTGTTGCAAAAAACTTCACTTTGAGAACAGTTAATCTGAGAACAGTTCGTGCCCTTGGCTGCGTCTAAGCAGAATTCCGTGATGTACTTCTCTTGAGATGACGTAATAGAATACTCCTTGTCCGTATTTACGAAGCAACGTCCCAAAGATCTGTCGCCTGTTCGGGTTAAACAAACATTAAACAAAATGTTTTTCAACGGAAATAGAACTGTATATGAATGAAGGTTGCTGACAGTGTAAGCAGTGTGACACATATGTGACAGTGCAGGTAAAAGTAATAGGGGAAAACGCCCTCTTTGGTATCTTGTTGCCCGAACTTTGGATATGGTGGATTGAATGTGACCTCCCCTGACCGGCCAAAACCCTCCCTCACTCCAGGGAGAAGTGGATCGCAGTATTTTCTGTAATTTTATCGTGGTAGAGTTGTCTTTTTATGAAGGGCTGGGGTTGGGGGTGTACACAAGCAGCCCCCCCCCCTCCCATGATCCGCACATGATATTGAATAAGTTTGACGAAAGTTTGCCGGATTCTATGCTTAGTGTATAGAAAAAGTGGCGCTATTGAAAAATAGAGCTCAGCGATGGTCGCTTTGACACGGCATGAAGAGCCTCGTTAAGCATTCCATTTGATTTAAAACACACACTTGGCTGATCCCTAAACCGACAATCGTGTTGATACTTTTGGGCAGTCAATTTTGGCAAACGTTTTAACCCTACAGGGACAGAGATGTGGTGAACACAACCATGAAGCCGCCTTTATTTTAAACTTCAGAATTAAACAGGTTACCTTTACCTAATGTTGCCGTGATGACGTGCAATATGAAGAGACCAATAGGAAAGCCCTGTGTCATCCAGAAACCCATACTGTCTGCTGGCAGGTTTGTACTGACGGAGGACGATTTGAGAATTTCCCATCCTAAGGCATCCTTCATACCCGGAAACATCTCGGCGATTAACTTAGGTGCTTTCTCCATTTTCCCGTGGTCTGAAGAGAAGACATTAAATTGTATAGCAATGTATAATCGGATTTATTGATTAGTTTTGAACAAAAATTAAAGGGTGATTTTAGGCACAAAATTAAATTTGATGCGTTACAGACCCTTTAAAACACATTTGGTAACAGTCCATTTCTTTATATTTATTCTATACCCCTAGTCTCAATTCTTGAGATGTGACACGTGAATAATAATTAAGCGGCTGGACTGCTTAGTCTAACACATGAACTAACGGATCCAGCTTAACAAATCATTCTTCAATTGTGTTTACCTAGATAGAGTTCCCAGAATTATTTGGAACTCTTTCCAATTTTACATATATATATATATATATATATATATATATATATATATATATATATATATATATATATATATATATATATATATATATATAGGTGAACTGCAGTGGCAATGGTGAGAATAGTTACAGAATATTATTACAAGCCCAGTTATATTCTCATCCGTCTACCTGTTCGTCTGTATGTCTGTCCGTCGGATGGGGACGATTAAGAATGACATAATTAATATTTGATTTGTTGTAGACCTCTATAGAATACACGGAATCAGTCGAGGTGGCATTTACTAAACCAGTTTTGAAATTGCAGAAATGATCCTTGAAACATCTGGGGTGGTCACTTAAATTACAGTGACTGCATGGACTACTGTTTTTATAGTCATTTTAAAAAATTTAAAGAAATTTTGCTTTCCACCACTCTTATTTTCCAGTACCTATCCTGCTGTATAATTAGTTGAGGCTGTATATGTGAGTCTAGAATTCAACCTATCTTTATCCTTCAAGAAATGGCAATTCGTTCTGTTGTTGTTTTTTTCATTATAAAGATTATAAGTTATCATTCAACTCCACTTTTTTTTGTCAAAATGAACACCTTTTCAGTTTGTGATATACATCGTTATCACACTGCTTATTATTATTATTTTTATTTTTATTTACCTCTCGGTACAAGCTACCTACTTCCTTCCATGTTTAATAGTTTCATTGTTGTAGATAATGAATGACACGTATTCGTAACTTACCCCTACATGTAATCAATTCACGATTCCACGTTTTAGACTCAACTTCCTCGCAACACAGTGTCCGTTTCCAAGCACCTTAAACTCTCGAATTCACCACCCGATATGTTATGAAATGTCTCTCACATATTACTTTCAAAAGTGCCCTTATAAACATCAGCTTATTGCAAATCGTCACTGTTTGCAAATCATCTGTGAATAACTGTTTTTTGGCTCTGTTTTAGCCTTTTTCACCCTATAAAGAACTGTGACCCCTTTATCATGTGTTTTGTCACTCTCTCTCTCTCTCTCTCGTTCGTTTTCTTGTCTCATTTTTAGAGTTATTTGTATTTTAAAATAAAATAAAACTCTTAGCAAACTGCTTAATAATAATAATAACAACTAAGATTTATAATGCGCTAATTATAAACAAAATAGTTGTCAAAAGCGCCATACATATAAATATGAATAGAAAGAAAAGCAAAAATAATAATGCAACGATGAAATATAATTACAAATCAAATTGAAAAAATGTTTAGCATAGAGGTAGGTGTTTAGTTTAGATTTGAAAAGTGATTTATTAGGTATACATTTTAAATGGTTTGGGAGGGAATTCCACAATTTGGGACCAGAAACTGAAAAAGCACGGTTGGCATAAGTAACCCCATTGGTCCTAGGTTCAAGGAGGGTAATAAATTTTGACTGACGGGTGGCACGCTTGTATTGCTTTACTCTTAGAAGTTCTGAAAGGTAGTTTGGAGCCTGTGTAGGAGAATGTGTAAAAGTAAGTTGGCCTGACGTTTCGATCCTAGCAGGATCTTCTTCAAAGGCTAAATGACAAGTAACAGTAACAGACGGGACAAAAACACGCACAGAATACAAATACAGACGTATTTGTATTTTGCAAGATTCTTCAAGCTTTTTGTGGGGCATGTAACATATTGTACTGCAACTTGCAGTCTAGACCAACCACTGCCAGTCCTGCCTGGAGGTTACATACCTACCCTAACCACAGCCACCATCATAGCTTATCTATATTATGCCCATAAATGAGCTTATATAACAGATTGTTCTACTAGAGTACTATAAACAGACATACTGCATTATTGCTGTTGCATACGTCCAGAGCCTCAACAACTGGAAGATCCTGTCTCGTGTAACTTATTAATATATGATAGTTATTTATTAATTGTCTAACAAGTTTATAGGGCATCACTCTTCAGTCTCTTGCTCTTTAAACTTTGCCATGTCCCCAGCTCTCCCCTCCCCCGCTCCCCAATTTGAAATCCTTAGTAATTCTCTGGGAATGTAATAAATAACTTCCATGTTAAGACAGATTTCACCTGTACTCAATAGTTGGCGATTTCCTTACACCCACTTGACTAAGTATATATAACGCATTAGGTGTAGATTGCTATAAACAATTATTATTTGTCCATGTGGTTATGCGGTTGTAATATATAATTATTGGGCAGTAAATATATGAAAGATCCCTATAGTTGAGCTTATACGCTATAACACAATCCCAGGGTGTAGTGAAATATCGTGATTCCTCACCCCTTCCACTTCGCCGCAAAATGAGAGCGCTGAAATTTCCCACCGTAATATTTTCCACATGCATTTATAGTCTAGTCGTGTCTCACCAGCTAGAGAGTTGTTATTATGGGTCTCACAACCTATTTTACAACAGTGGCGTCATATATCGTTTCAGTGACACTGTACAATGTAGCGATAGGCGTTTAAAATAGTGAAATTTATTAGAAACAAAGTAATTTACACACTTACCAGAAGTACCGTACGGTTACACGTCTAAGAACTGCGGATTATTACAACATTAAAACTAACATTCGTGAATGTTAATATATATGATTTGGTCAACGAGTCTCTCCCTCTGTCTGTCTGTCTGTCGGTCTGTCTTGGTCACTGTATCATCCCACCAAGGAAAACAACACACCAATGCAAAAACACTTCTATTGAAACTACGAACCGAAGAGCAGTTTTCTGAGAAAACTGAAGTGTGGGTCTGTTTTTCGTTATTCCAGAATATATATATAGCGACTTGCATGGTTTTAAACTGTACGATGTAATGTCAGTATCACGTGCTTATATAGCTATTGCAACCGATGGGGAATTCCAGCTTTCACTTCAAAACATCAAACGTAGGTGTGTGGGAAGTTGGAGTTGGACGCCCCATCCGGTTTCATGCTATAGCATATATAGCTACACTAAATGTGGGAATTTAGATTGTTCTATATTTAAGGGCTCAATTTCGTCAAAATGATGATTACATATCAATTTGCGATGCATATAGTAATGATGTAGTGATCACATCATAATAATGGCTGGAAATGATTCATGCAGGGCAAAAAAGAAGTGTTTCGGTTCTTTTGATAATACAAAGTATTTCAGGTCGAAATAAGAAGACGCAAATTCTAGACACACAAAAATGAAGGTAAAATAATAGTAAAAAAATTAATAAAACAAGCCACACGTTGACTTCAGAGTACACTCTCGTCATATACGGAACTTTAAAACAATCAAATCGCATTTTGTAGGAGAGAATTCAGACCCGGCAACTCTCCCGGTTTTACCGGGAGACTCCCGGTCTTTAACCGAATCTCCCGGCCTCCCGGTTTCATATTCTATTCTCCCGGTTTTTTAATGTTTCATCACTTGCGACATTTCTGAAAATAACCAACAATTAGTTCTATTCTTAGTAATTCCCCACAGAAACGCTGAACAGGAAAGGCTATTCAGTGTAGTTCGCAAGAACAAGACAGACAGTCGGTCAAGTCTCAAGCTTGATGGGACTCTATCTAGAATACTAGGCATGAAGTCACAGTACCCAGAGTCCACTGTTTCTTGTTTCAAATGGAAGCCTACTAAAGAAACCCTGTAGAAAGCGAAGCGAGCTGCTGTAAACTACAACAAGAAACACTGATTAGATGATTCTCTCACTGTATTGCATAAGTAGACTATACTTATTTAGGAGTATTTATATCATTTCAGTTGAAAATTACCAAGCTCCCTACTTTCCCCTTATTCTCCCTATTTTTGGCCCTGAAAAATGTTATTCTCCCTATTTTGGGGTCAAACAGGTTGACAGGTCTGAGAATTTAATGCTGATAGTCGTAATCGATTAATCGCCAGTAGTCGCGATTACACTTTGGAAGTTCGATTAACCGCCTTCAAAACCTAAGCTGCGATTACTCGACTACAATTAAGCTAGCACTACACATAATCTGCTATTGGAAAATAGCCTAAGCTATCAAAAACAACACTAAAGCAGTTTGTCAGCAAATATCGCAATAAGTATACAGGTTCTCACAGTCACAGTGTGTTGTGTTAAAAATGGGCAAGCATCTGCTCCAGTTTGATTCATGCTTTTGCCTGTCAGTATAATACGCTTGTTATGAAGTGCAACATTCAGTCCTGGCAATGTTTAATCATTGCACATAATCGCAAGTTTAATCTTTTACGATTGCCAAAGTATTTGTCATTTCTTTAGACATGTTTACAATTACTTCATTACTGGCCTGGTTCATTTTTCTCGGACGTCTGCAGTGTGTCGATTGCGGTGGAGTTTCAATTCAATGTGCAAAATATGTCCCTGATATCGCGCTAGGCTAATGCCTACCCTAAAACATTGAACGTCCTTTTACAAAAGAAAAACTCGTGCGTACTAATCATCATACCGCTACAAGGTGTGAAAACCATTGTTTGCATGTTTGCTTTCATTGGTGCTTGTAGCTGAAGTAGCCTCGTAGATTCATTTCAAAACTTTTTGATTGACTATAATGGATGATTTTAAGAAACGTTGATTATTATGATTATTTCTTTTTGGAATGGGATTGAGAATGGTAGGGGTGAGGGTCTACACACCCACACCCCTTGGATCCGAGGGTGACATTATTTATGGATGTGTTCCTTTAAATATCTTTAATGACCTGAATTTTACCTGATACCTTTCACTAACATTGAATTCATCAATTATTGGATTTTTTTCTCTCGTGTAGGTTTAAAGTGGTTCCCGTACATGGCTATGCATGAAATAATCTGCTAGGTATACCCTACAAAATTAGAGATCGCTGTTATGAAACTATTCAAAATACTGTTGCTGTCAGAGCAAAAAGGAAACAGACAAAAAAAGACCCCGTTGGAAATAATGTGACGCCATTATGAATAACGTAAGCAAGTTACTTAGTTGGAAAGACTTTACAAGTATATATTGCGTATAAACACTAGAAACCAGGAACGTATTTTTATTGGTCAGGAAGAGTTACAAGAGGTGGACAGATTTGTATACTTGGGTGCGACAATGAAAAAAGATGGTGGCGGAATGGGAGACATTGCCCACAGAATTGGGAAAGCCAGGGGTGCATTAATACGTCTACAAAAGATTTGGGTCTCCAAAAGCATCTGTAGAAGAACACAAATAAGGCTATACAAAACACTGGTACTACCGGTCCTACTATATGGATGCGAGACCTGGAAAATGAATAAGGGGGATGAAAAGAAAAGCGATATTTTTCATAACAAATGCCTCAGGAGAGTGCTAGGGATAAGATGGCAAGAACGGGTCAGCACAAAGGAACTGCTAAAAGGAGCAAAAATGGGACCACTAAGCATCGAAATTAAGAAAAGAAGATGGAAATTCATTGGGCATATATTGCGACAAAACCCCAACAACGACAGCAACATCAGTATGACTTGGGCACCAGAGGGCAGGAGAAAGAGAGGGCAACCAAAAACAACATGGCGTAGGACAGTAGACAAAGAGAGAGAGAGAGAGAGGGCTGGTTGGCGACCCTGGAATGAGGCCAGAAACGCAGCTGCCGACCGAGATAAATGGAGACGCTCTGTTGAGGCCTTATTTGCCTCTAGGCAAGAAGAAGACAGATGATGATGATGATGATGATGATGATGATGATGATGATGATGATGATGATGATGATGATGATGATGATGATGATGATGATGATGATGATGATGATGATGATGATGATGATGATGATGATGATGATGATGATGATGATGATGATGATGATGATGATGATGATGATGATGATGATGATGATGATGATGATGATGATGATGAGGAGGAGGAGGAGGAGGAGGATGATGATGATGATGATGATATTGCGCAATCAATACAAATAGCAAAGGATCAACACATACACAGGACAAACACAAAAATACACACTGAACGCTTAACTACGTAGAGACTATAAAACCATACAAACTATTAAAACTGTATACAAACAAAAAGGGAACCCCCCCCCAAAAAAAAAACAACAACGATATAAAAAAAAATTAAAGAAAGAAGCAATAACTATAAAAGCCGTAATACGCCTAGTTGACACTAAAATAATATGATCTTTTAACAAGAATAACGTTGAAAAGGATTAGGTGAAATACCTTCATGTTATTACTTTCCCTGCCAGCGACATGAAAGTTCAATGATTACCGTAAAGAGGATTTTAGCCAACCATTGTTTTTAATTTCCCCATATAGGTATAGCAATGAACATCCTCTTTCACTTTTTACCACCGAGCTATTGGAGCTTTCGATGCAGGATGTATGTAATCTAAGGTCGAATCATTTCCTTACAAGTTGACGGAGAGCCTATATTGCTTTTTTCTTCTTCTGAGAATCACGCTTTTCATAAAAAAAATATAAAACAATGGAAATTCAAATTTTAAGTGAAACACAGTTCAGTTTTGTTCATAAAAAAAACAACAGTAATTGGCACTAGAGTGAGTGTATAGACCTTATTATACACTAACTAATTATGATAAATATATAGTATATGAAAAACAAAACCAATGTCAGTGGCATTAATTGCATGTATCTTTTAAATTAATGGGCATGCATTTACAGTTTAATGAATGTTCATATTTTGTACTTGCTGCAGAGTGTACCATATACAGGGTTAATATTTATTTGTTTAGATATTGTAACTTAAATTGGGTTATTGATGGTCCTCTATTTAGCGGTTTTTCCCAGGACCTGGGATGTGTCAAATTAGATTTTATCGTACAGAGGACTGGTGTAGCTATACAAGATTTGTCCAAACTCTCTTATCCCTGATTGCTTTTTCTCTGTATACACTGATATGGCCTTAGCAAATGTAAATCTCTATTCAGCAATGGAAGGTTTAAATTATTACAAACCTTCCAAACATCACAGCAAAAGGTGAAAGATCTATTGAACCATGTTTGCTGTATGGTACCCCATGAGAATTGAAGACAGCATTTCATCTCAGTCATGTTGGTTTTCATTGACAACCTTGATGAGTGACCTTTGCAGAGTTTGGTTGAATCTTTCATCAAGCCCATTGGTCTGTGGGTGGTAGCTAGAGGATTCTCTGTGGTCTACCCCTATCATGTCAAACAGGGACTTGTTCAGAGCATTAACAAATTCTCCTCTCTGGTCCGAGATGACAATTTTCATGCACCCAAATCTAAATAAATGGAAACATTTAAATAACTATTGTTAAAGTATTGATTACGAGTAATGTAATGAACTACTGGCATCTGCAGAATGGCTGCATGGTTTAATCAGGAAATCATTTCAGCACTGATTTAAAAAAAAAGTAAGTTAAAAGCACTGACCATATCCCACTAACATTTTATTGACATTAACTTAACAATCAACTTCTATAAATTCCTGTAACCATTTGGCCGCTTTCTGGATCACAGTTAAAACAGAGCAAATTGTAGGTCTACGTAACTAATTTCATATGTATGCTATGTAAAGTAGAAACAAAAGGAGATGGATATTTACCTGGCCATGGTTTCAAACAGAAAGTTTGCAACAGTTTTTGCTGTTTTGTTTCTTACAGCAACAGCCTCTGGCCATTTTGAAAAATAGTCACATAGGGCTTATATGATGTACTTATTTCCATTGATGGTCTCTGGAAGGGGTCCAATCATATCCACACCCATCTAAAAAAAGAAGTAAAATAGCATTCAGAACCATACACAATCTTATAATACGAACTGATGTTCAAGTGATTTTTATCTGAGTTTTGTAAAATGCTAAACATTCAATTGTTTTTTTTTAATTTTTTTATTGTAACTCACACTGGAAGACTCTGTTACCAAGTTTTTTCTTCATTACCAAACCTATTATATACTTACTGACTTGTCAAACCCAACTGTTATATCCAATGGGAAATCTCTGAAGTGAGATGCTAGTCACATGCAGTGATCCATCTAGCTGACAATCTAGCTGGTAATTGTCACTAGGGACTATCATAGGCCTGGTAACCATTTTCATCACCTTTGAATGTGGGGTGGGGGGGGGGGAACAGATGTATAAGTAACTGGATGAGTGATTGATAGTTAGTCAGAAAATTGCCTTGGAATCTGTCAGTGAGATGACAGGGTTACACCTAACTGATGTAGGAAGCATACATTGGTACAACCTATACTTTGGTATCTATATATTGTAAGCATTTAGAAATGTTACAAATTAATCTTTGAAGGGAATTTGCAGATTTTTTTTATATTAATGACAGAAATTCACACTGTAGAGTTATAGTATATGGAAGGAAAGACTTCTTGGTTATTAACCAAGTAGCAAATTTTACTTAAACAGATGTTGAAATAAGCATATGGGTTCATTGGGGATGAATTTTGGACAAAAGGCTCTGGCTTTGTTTGTACTTTAGTTATGAACTGCATATGAATTTACGTACCTAGGACATTTTCTCGGATACTTCTTTATGACAACAATTCAACTACTGAACTCTGTTATGTTCATGTGTCATTCTTGCTTCATATCACAATTCAGTTTTCTTTTCATTTTGAAATTCATATCAGATAATCCTATGTAAAGGTTTTCCTGTTGCTTTAATTATACGCAGCTAAAAAAAATACCAAAATGTGTTCTTAGCGGAATTTGTGTTTATGGCTGCAGTACATGAAAATTCCTGACAGTACTGCGAGTCATTAAGTCTACTGAATGTACCACCATCATGATCATCTTTAATATATGCTTAGTAAATTATAACTTTGAGAACAAATGAATAAGCTAGATCTTTCATTCTCTGGGCAATCTCCACACATACTCCTTATACTCTTGCACTGGCCAGCAAAGGGATGCAAACTTTAAGCATCGGTTGATAACTTGATATGCATATGGTGAATGACTTTGCAGTTACAATCATGCAAACAAATATTGCTTTTAGATGACAAAAAACAAAGTGATTTAGTGATAACTGTGCTGCTTGTGAACAGTATTTTCGACCCAGGCCTAGCATTTATAAGCTGAACGCATAAGGTGGTTCATATGTATTCCATTAACATGTAAGGCCTATGAGCTAGGATCTAAAAAACATGTTACACAACTTCCATTGCAGATTCCATCAAAATCAGTGCCTCCTGAAATGCCGATGAAAAAAATACCTAGGTGGTGAAATTGTCACCACTCGTGTCCTACAAGGACTCTTACAGAAATTGAAATGAACCTGATATTTAGATGATTAAGCCACCTTCTCGGATCCCTTTCTTTCAAATTAGGGTCTTATACCAAAATACTCCCTATCATTTGGTCAAATAAGTTCATGATAACATGTGGGATAAAACAAAAGCAAATTGTTGTGCATCTTTATTTGCTCTTTCTTCAATTGTTTCTCTCAACACCTGCAGCTATCCTCCTGAATAGAAATTTATTCACCCACCCTCAAATTTGTCAAAGAGATTACACTAGGCCTATATTAGTTTTTAGGTCCATTCTGGTCACCATTCTAGCAATACTACAGTATATCACCAAGCAGTGTCTACATGTGATAATACATTGCAAATTTAATATAAATGATATAAACTTGGTTTAACCATGGAGCTATAATCCCAGGTTTATAGCTCCATGGTTTAACCTGCACTAATTTAATTGCAACATTGTTTTGTGCATATATTAACAACCTTAATTACTGTGGAGAATGTTTAATGAATATTCATACCATAACCATGTACATGTTTGCATAATTAAAATATCACCAGCAAAAAGGACCATTAAACCGTACATTATTAGCCAACACAGCTAACCTCCTGACAATGAAGTGATGGGCAGGTGGCCAACTGATTACCTATAGCATATATTCGACCTGCTGCAGTGTCTGTGCACATCCCGGCACCAATATATTAAAAAAATATGGGAAAACCTCTAAAAAGAAAGAGATAATAAAGTAACACTCATTAATTTAATTGATCCTCCAAAATGGACAAGACAGGGACCCCCCCCCCACTCCCTTGCTACCTTGTGTTTTAACTAGTAAGGGGACTAATCCCAGGACATATCTTTCAGATAATCTGAAAAGTCCTATCCTGAAGATTTCTTTTTGTTTGTAACCTAGCAATTTCAAACACATAATCATTATTGAAATTAAAAGCTTGTATACTCATGGTAGCATGCATGGGTACACACTACACAGCTGATATGTAACTGACAGCCGATCAGCCGAAGTCTTACTCCTAGGTTACAGTAAGGCTAGCCTATAGTAGCCCAATACTATTCGTGTCTTGCCGACTAATTATGCATCACGATATTCTCTAACACTAATAAGGTTTAGACTTTTCAGTTCTACTCTTAGGTGATTACAAATAATAAAATATACCTATAATCTGCAAGGCCCAAATGGCCAATGCACTTATAGTTCAAGTTATATGCATATCTATGGAATCATTTTCTTCAGTGGAAATAATTCCTAAAAGTTTTATACAAATAAACAAATAAAACACTTACCGCCAAACCCTTCTTGTAAGCTCCAATTTTGTGGGCTTTGGCCAAGGGCCTATCTTCGTTGCCATGTGGGCCGACGTTAACTAGATCGGCATCTCCCGTCAGTCTAAAACTCTTCGATCTTCCCCTTATCGATCTTTCTAGATTTAACGTAGACTTTTCAGGGTACACTCCTGACGAAAGATATTTTCCAATGATACTGTAGGCCTACTCGTCATCGGTATCCAGCTCAGGAGAAGTCATCTTGTAATATCAGATCGGGCTAAGTAAGTTAACGGTCTCAACTCTTAATGCAATTACTGTGCGTGCAAATATGCAACTACTCACAGGCGCGTATCCAGGGGGGGGGCGGTGGGGGCGCGCGCCCCCCGGGTAAGGAAAAGAGGAGAGAAAAAAAGAGAAGAAAAACGGGAAAAGGAGGGGGAAAAAAAAAGAAAAGGAGGAGAGGAAGGAAGGGAAAAGAAAAAGAAAAAAGAGAGAAAAAGGAGAAAAGGAGGGAGTAGAAGATAGCCAAGACCTCGGGAAGAGAAAGAGGAACAGTCATAGTTAAAGCGCTGATCCCTATCATATACACAGGGTAGCCAGTGACAGATCAAGGATTACGAAGGGGGTGTGCGCCTCACCCTACCCCTTACACCGACAACTCCATTTTTGACGTTTCCATTTTTCCTCTCTCACTAATGTATCTATATAAATACTATATATGGTCTATCATAACGCGTGTGTGTGTATGGACGCCTTAAACAATTGTAAACTTGTGCTATATGGAACCGACTGTGGCTGGTCTTGAACTCGACCGAGTCGTCGGGGAACATGACGCATGTGGGGGGAAGGGGGCGACCGCCCCCCCCGAGCAAATTTTCTTTATGACATCGCTAGTAATTTCAAAATAGACAATGCTTAGATGCAACTTACAAGGCCTGGGAAGTGTCAATTCCAGCGATCTGGGAGGCATTTTCGGCCAAAATTTTTCTTTACGCTTCGCGCCAACATATGGTGGCGCTTCGCTTAGATAGTTTGCCTAAAGGCTTTGCCCCTCCCTTGGCAATTACTCGCTAAACGCCTGTTCGAATTTGTAAAGCAAAGAGCAGATATAACATATCAGTGAGAATTGAAATGCATGTTCCACGATGAACAGCCTCAAAAAGTGTCTATGTGTGTAGTCAAAGGCGTAGGAGCCCAATTGGATTTGGGGACTGTAATGACTTGCCCGAAAAAAAAGTAAAAATTTTTCGCGCGCAAAGCGCGCGTTCAACATATCGATGCCAATATCATATAAGCAAGCATCGGTCATTACATTGCATGGCATCGTGTACCGCACGGTCCGTCAAAGTTGCACAGTATACCGCCGGATGCTAATGTAAACAACCAAATGTCTTATGTAGATCAGGAGAAAAACCATACAGATCCATTTATGTCAAAACTCTCTTTTACAGTAGTAATGTCGGCCAAGCTTGGAACTTTATTTTAATTACCAAGGAGATCATTTTTAAGCTATTCATTGCTATTTATTTTTCTTTCAGTAGGTGCCAGAAAAAAAGGGAAAACATTTGGTTGCGGCGGGGGGGGGGGGGCTGCAGCCCCCGCCTCCTACGGGACCTACGCCTATGTGTGTAGTGTTCGGTTTCGATATACCTGATATATCGGAAATATCTGGTATTTATCATTTCCTTCAACGAAGTTTTATAATAGCCATTATAAGAGGTTGCAATATTTCTACACCAATAAATTAACTGTGTCTGAATTTTCCAAAATTTCCTCACCAACATTCTTCATCATACTTTCCTCTACTCGTGCAATTTTGACTTGTCTGTTAGGGGTTGAAGGAGGTTTTTCTATATTGGTTGTCCATAGATTGAATTTTGTGCAACATTATGGGTATGTTTTGAAGTGATTTTATTCACGAGAAATGTGAATTTTCAAATTCTCAACAAATAATGGGCTTAAAACCTTCAAAAGTGGGGCTTTCGGATATTGTGGGCCGTGACGTAGAATCACCCACAAAAGCAATGATCCATAGGACATGCAATGAGGTCGAACATGGTGTGTGACTGGTGACAATCTTCAAAAAGGTTATTGATGGAAAAAAACTTTTGGGAAATACTTGGTACTCGGGCAAAAGTGTACATCTGGTTGGTCATTTTCAAGCCCGAGAAGTGCCATTTCCGGTGATATGGGGGGTATCGAAACCAGAAATTTTCTTGTACGCTGCGCGCCAACCGATGGTGGCGCTCCGCTTAGATAGTAATTCGCGCCCCCCGGGTTAGAAAATCCTGGATACGCGCCTGACTAAGAAATTTTGGGCCTGCGATATGTAACGTTAACGACGTAGACGGCACATTCACTTCACTGAGTAAACAGCAGTATAAATTTTACAGTAGAATGCAAATACGCATGCGTGAAATAACAACTTTGTCACACCTAGAACGTAGAGCGGGAGATTTCCACATTTCCCGCGTACTGAATAAATATATTGACTCTGACCAGGAAGTTTTTCCATAACAACTCCCTGCTCTGACCCCGGATTTGACCTCCAAGCTCCGGATGGCGGGGAACTTTCTGTCTGCAGCCGCGTACCGGTTGAAATACATTTACCTTCAACCTACATGGTTGATCTTTCTCCAACGTTAAGAAATTCCGACCTTCCAAACAACTACCCTAATAGTAGTAACGATTGATAAGCAGCAGAGTCAGACAGACATGACTAATTAGTTCAGAAGATACATTTAACATTATGCAGCCTTATGACACTGACAGTCGACGATCGAAATATAGCGGACAGCGTCCCTTTGGAGTGTAGTCTCCATGATAATAATAACATTTTGCCGCCTCTTCCCACAACAGTCGACACTCGAAGTATTAGTTCTGCTTTAACCGAGTTTTGCGGGTGCATGCTGACCGATATATGACATTGTCATCCTGGTCTTCGCTAGTAAATTACCTCCTTTTAAGTAATAACGGAACGTAGATAGGGCCAGAAATGTTTGTCACTCAACAGAACCACGTTAAAGCTCTTTAAAGAGGACCCGGACACTTTCCACGGTGGCGTAGAAAGCAAGGGAAAGTGTCCCTGAGACACTATTCACGCAAATGAGACACTATATCCTAGTAATATGTGTCCTACGGACGCCCGGACACTCATTACTGCCACAGCGGCACACTGGCCTGCATAGGGCCCCACAATAGTCTACAGGAGGGGGGGGGGGACAACTTTCCCTGTGGAATCTGTGCCACCACCACCCACATCTTTGTTTCAATTCGTTCCCATTAACCACATCAAAGGTGTCCTGCACGAGAGTGCCCAGTCAGTGTAATTCTTGCAATGAACAATTGCCCATGCTATTAGCGGCAAGTACTTCCTCTTTTGAAAACACCGTGTGTAATACAGGGAACAACCCTTATGGTGTAATCAACGTCTGTTTTACCAGACTGAATGAGTAGAGCCCGTCAGATGTTGGTTAGTTTCAAGTTAATTCAGCACTATAAGGTCTTTTATTTCGCTGATTTAATACTCTCTGGAGGAAAGTTTTCGAAGCTGTTGAAACAGAAGAAGAAGGAATATATTATCCGTCCAGGATATCTTTTAGTACGAGTAGTAAGTACGATACTTTTTTATATTTATTATTATTTAAACACTTGCTATGTGATGGTTATTATCAGAAAGAACCGCAGAGTCACGCTTTGATTGTTGTTCTGCATAACAAGGGCTGACCAATCTAGTTTCATTTCGGTCCTGTATACTAACACTGGTACGAAATAAAACTCTTTCTCCTTATTATTACATTAACAACTTTTCACTTAAATCATGATACGCGTGTGAAAAAAAAGGCAAGCTAACACGTGACAGCTTACTGTGAAATGTTGTCCGTATAAGGTGTCAATATCTGTGTTCAGAAGATTTATTGTGCGGACAAGGCCAAACAATTCAGATCTGTAGAAGTGGGGTGGGGTTGGTGGGGTGGGCATCGGGTGTGGGTGGTAATCTCTATTTTAACTTCATCCGTATAGATTTTTAGCATGCTAACATCGCCAGAATTTTTCAGAGGTATATTTTACATGTCCTTCCCGAATACACCTACATGTGTAAAAGTAATAATAATAATAATAAAAAAACAAAAACAAAAAACATACTATTTCTGTGATTGAAAATTCTTTTGAGGGTGAAAGTCAAATCCTCGTGAGAGTCACTGACCATTATGGCTCTGGTATATGCTTTGCGTGTAATATATGTTTGACCCAATCTAATTCCCTACTTGAATAATACTTGATCGAAATAAGAGATCCAAATTGTTGGATCCATTCTGCTATCGTCAATTTGGCGAGTCACTAAACCTTTCACGCAACATTGCCTCTCATCTCTTTACTCCAGGCGCGTAGCCAAGGGGGGGGGGGCGAAGGGGGCAGCCGGCCCCCCCCTTGAGCATATATATATATATTTTTTTTAAATGATTTTATGATATCGCTAGTAATTTCAAAAGAGAAAATGCTAAGATTCAACTTACAAGGCCTGGGAAGTGCCATTTCCAGCGATCTGGGAGGCATTTTCAGCCAAAATTTTCTTGTACGCTTCGCGCCAACCATGGTGGCGCTACGCTTAGATAGTTTGCCATGCCAAATCAATAGTTTCGCCCCTCCCTTGGCAAATTCCTGGCTACGCGCCTGCTTTACTCAGTAATTCATTGTCTATGTACATATTGTGAGACATTTTTTATTGGACACTTTTCTCTTGTATATACATGTTTGATTTTATATCAAATTGGTATGGCGGTATATTTTTAGAATAGGTCAGGATCGATGGCCAGACACTGGTTTTCTTATTGGTTTGCTCTTTCGTTTCTTGTCTGGTCAGCGGTCATTTGCTTCTTTTGTTGTGTGTTTGACTTGTATTCTTAATGTATTTTATGACTTTTATATTTGTAAAGCGCCCTGAGACTTCTGTTATGGGCGCTTAATAAGAACTGTTTATTATTATTATTATTATGAGTTGAATATTGAAACGTTGTAACTTTAAAGTACATGCCTAACAATCATTTTTGCCTGATGCGACGTTTGTGGACTTAAAACGTACAATGTTCTATTTTGTCTGTATGGTAACTTAACCGCACGTATCCTTTCGCGAAAATATGTAGCACTTTGCATGCATGACTTGCAAAATTCAAATGCAAAATGCAGCCTTGTTTGGTTGTAGGTGAGATACACGCTGATATCCGTGTCGTACAAGGGCGGCGGAACCGGGGGGGGCACAGGGGGCACGTGCCCCCCACTTTTCCTCAGGTTAAAAATGTGCCCTTTTTTCTACATAAAAAGTGAGGTGTCTCAAGTTAGCAAGAGGCCAGGGAACCAGAATGAACACTCGGGAAGGCCGTTTCCGGCCATCTGAGGGGTTTGTAAAACCAAAAATTTTCTTGCACGATCCGCGCCAACCAATGGTGGCGCTCCGCTCAGATAGTCGTGCATACAACCTTGCAAATCCAGGCTACGCCGCTGACTTTTTAATTAATTTCTGTGGGTCAAACTCAAAGCTATTGCGAATGGAAAAAAAATTGTTAGATATTAACAAGAACTAAACTCTAATTTGGAAGATTCCTACATTAGCAACTAGCATGATTTCACCTCATTTTGTCTCAAAAGAAAACTTGTTCCTTGTTTCCCAATTTGCACATTGGATATTGCAGTGCTAGTATGCATATTTTCCTTGCGGGTGGGGGGGGGGCGTTGATGGAGTGATGTGTATACGCAAAAATGATAATAAAATAAGAGTTATAAAGGGTACTAAATATAAGGCTGCATCTGTCCAATCAAATTTCTGCAAAGTGCCCTTTGATGTCGGTGCCCCCCCCCCCCCAGATTAAAAGTGCTTCCGCCGCCCTTGTTGTCGTACAAATAACACCGAACCCGAAGGATATATTTTAAATGACAAATGGTATGAACAAAAGTCGTACACATTACAACCTACGCGTTGAAACGTACACGTTACAACGTACACGTTTACAACGTACACGTTACAACGTTTGTCTTCTTATTCTTTAACAAAATGTCATCAGTTCCTTCATTCTTTTTCCCCGTTTCAACCATTATCTGTCCTAGAACAAGAAAAGGGTATAGACGGGCCGAATAGAAACCATGGCCGACGTAGCTAAACTGCTGAAAGAACTATTACCAACTTTGAATGAAGTATTCGAGAAGGAAATATTGATATCGGGGGTCATTCAGACAAACCTACCTGCTGATAACTTTGGGTTCTGGTTGACCCAAGGGGTGCCATTCGGTCTCATATTTATACATCTTCTGATGGCTGTGTTAGGTAATTACGGTTGGTCGTTGTTGTTGTTGTTTTTGTTTGTTTGTTTCTTTTGTTTACTGCTAGTCCCGCAATGATTTCAGTTAGGTCTTTCGTCTCAAATTATAATAGCCTACAAACCAAAACCAAACTTGGAAGAGGATCTTATCGGCTGCTTGATCCATGTATCGTTTTACGGTATAGTTAAGATATAAATTGTATACATATATATTGACAAAAGTGTTTTCTGCGTGGGATCGCGGGTAGTTGGGTGATTGTAGGGTGTTAGGGGAGGGGCGAGGTTATGTTCATGGGTCGTGGATAGGGGTGCGTTTAAGGCGGGGTTTTAATGGGCCTTCTTAGAATAAATTGAGATAATTCCGATTGATTTAGTGTTAATTCTGGATTCTTTGTTCTCTCGTAATATCTTGACTAGGTGAAAGAGATGTCGGCAGATGTTTTGTACCAAAGGTCGAAGGTCAACCGCTCACTCAATCACAAATACAATACATAACCGAGATGTGCTTGGATCAGGCTACACATTATGAGTGTTTTGACGAAAGCAACGGAGAATTTAAAGATGTGTGCCGCGCCTCTCCATGTGACAACATGACCGAAACTTTGCACATAAATAACACGTATCCAAATTCAGATAAAACGAATGTCTTTGAAACTCTTTTCTTTTATCGTTACTACGTTTGGTTTCTTGTCGCTTTCACTTTTCTACGTGCTCTGCCTCAAATCGTATGGAAACTATCCTATACCGCTGATGTAAGGAAGGCCATCCAGGACATAGCGGTTATTGCTGAATTTCAACACGCCATGTGCGGTGTGATGTCGCTCGTGAGTGGGGATAGCACCGGCGAAATGGTGGCCAGTACTTCGTCGTCCAGCATCAATACGAATTACAAATATCCAAAATGGATGAAATCTATGAACAGAATCGTCCTTGAAGAAGTCAGCAAACGAGCTTCAAAAGTGATCCTCTTCCGTGCTTACGTCATGCGTAAACTTGCCGATATAATTTTAGATTTGGTAATCATCGGTACCTTTATTTGGTTTCAGTATGATCGTACACCGTTTGACCAAATAGTATTCGTTTGTGATTTACACGGTGATCGCGACAACATCTTCCTATGTGATTCTATACACAGACGGTTTGTACCGTGTACCGTGTCGTTCGGTTTCGAGTTCATGATAACTGCTTTTCTCGTATTTTTTATCATGGTAGGTGACTGCCTCCTACAACTTTTCGTGACTTTGGCATTTACGAGGGTGGGCCATCGGATAATACGCAAATTGACTTGCGGCTATTGGTTTGGGAAAGCAGTTCTTTATTGGGATCCGTTCATCTCTCAAGAACTTGAACTTAATCAAAACAAGCAATGGATGCATTTTGACCAATCTTTTATGCACTCACCGAACGATCTCTATCTTGTCGGTTTAATGTACAAGCAGAGTAGCGTAATGCATGGCCACTTTCTGAAAATGATGGCCGAGAAAATGCTCGAACAGCTTCGACCAGCGTTTGATTATCTTAGACAAACGGCTGAGCACAATTCTAATCCATCCGTGTTCAGATCTAGGTCCCGAATTTCGACAAATCTCAGAGATGATGATAACGACAGATCTGAAGATGACACAACCCGTGATCCACCGGAACAATCCTCTCAAACTGAACAAACAGGGTTTGATTTTGAAGGAAGCTCACAATTTTCTCAGTACAGCGTACCGTATTCTCATCTTTAATTTAAGGTTGACCCTGGTTAAATTAATTCTGCTATTTGGTCCTCTAGCTAATTCTGCTGTGTTAACGACTTCTCTTCAACAAAACTCGGTTTAATATTGCCAGATATATATATATATATATATATATATATATATATATAAATATTACTTACTTACTTTTACTTACTTTTACTTACTTTTACTTACTTTTACTTACTTTTACTTACTTTTACTTACTTTTACTTACTTTTACTTACTTTTACTTACTTTTACTTACTTTTACTTACTTTTACTTACTTTTACTTACTTTTACTTACTTTTACTTACTTTTACTTACTTTTACTTACTTTTACTTACTTTTACTTACTTTTACTTACTTACTTACTGACTTACTGACTTACTTACTTACTGACTTACTGACTTACTGACTGACTGACTGACTGACTGACTGACTGACTGACTGACTGACTGACTGACTTACTGACTGACTGACTGACTGACTTACTGACTTACTGACTTACTGACTCACTTACTCACTTACTCACTTACTCACTTACTGACTTACTGACTCACTGACTCACTGACTCACTGACTCACTGACTCACTGTCTCACTGACTCACTGACTCACTGACTCACTGACTCACTGACTCACTGACTGACTCACTGACTGACTCACTGACTGACTCACTGACTGACTCACTGACTCACTGACTCACTGACTCACTGACTCACTGACTCACTGACTCACTGACTCACTGACTCACTCACTCACTCACTCACTCACTCACTCACTCACTCACTCACTCACTCACTCACTGACTCACTGACTCACTGACTCACTGACTGACTCACTGACTGACTCACTGACTGACTCACTGACTGACTGACTGACTCACTGACTCACTGACTCACTGACTCACTGACTCACTGACTCACTGACTCACTGACTCACTGACTCACTCACTCACTCACTCACTCACTCACTTACTTACTTGCCTATATCTGTCTGTATCATGTCAGTTCGTAGGTTTATTGTCGTGCCATATCGTTAAATATCAAGTTCAGCCGCATATGCTCTGTCTTATGCTTTTTCTTCATCGCTCACTACCAAGTGTGAGGGGAACGATATTAACCATAAGCACTTTACTTGTCTCTACCGTTACATTGCTTTATATGTACGGCAATATCCTGGCCCAACTACTTTCAGGGCATATATATATATATAAATATATATATATATATAGTTGATATCGCGCAAATAAGCTGTTTGTATACAGCTTGGCTCGCCGTATTGATAGTTATTTACGACTGATTAATATAAGGATCTACAACATTTTGCTCATTCCCATCCTCGTATAAGCGATGCATCGTAGTGTGGGTGATACTTGTGAAGTTATTCTACTGGCCTAGCCTTCTCGTCTTCTCTGTCCACCACAAGCACTTCTTCAAGATCTAGTCTTTGACAGATAACCCAAGATACTAATGTAGTAGACTGTAATCAAAGATTCTTTTCCTTTTTATCATGCAAATTAAAAACAAAGTGGCTCTTGTTACAACTAGTCGTAAGAATAATTCCCGACTACGCATGCGCGGTTGCTATTTTCATGACCAGGAGTACTATTTTTACGACGAGGAGAAACAATAATTTCCGGTTAGGGTTAGGGTAAGGGTTAGGATTGAGGTTTAGGGTTATGTTTAGGGTTAGGGTTACCCCTAATACATGCGCAGTTGCTTTATTTACTTTACTGCGCTTGAATTTGCCTTTGTCGTAAGAATAGTTTATAAATAATTGTTACGACTCGTTGTAAGAATAGCCACGGCCAATTAAAAAATCAAAATAAGTTTACACCGGCATGCGTACAGCTGGTCATTATGATTAAACAATTATGTGTTTCTTTGCTGTGCTTCCTATTCTCTATATTTCATATAAAAGCAGGGAGTCATTATGAATAAGGCCCTTCATTTCTATATAGGGTCTTGCGTTATGCAGACCTTTTTGTTGCCTCCATTTTATTTGATGGCCGGACCAAGCCTTGCCTCTTACCTTAACAAAATAAAGAAGTCTGTGAAGAAAAACTGCATATTGAGAGGTGTTTTCATTTTTTCTATGTATTTGTTCCAACCGTGGATTAAATTTAAAGCCATATACGGGGTTTACACTGATGCAACGATATACGAACAAATTGTGAGCATGAAAGTTAAAAACACGTATTGCTATTTATGGACAGTTGCGTGAAGTTGAAGTGGGGGGTGGGGGGGGGGGGCACTTGAGTACCAGGAGTGAGTACACATTATTTTTGGTCATCTGAATCAGGTAACAGTCACATAATAGGTCAAAAGTACCCTAAAAGTGACTTGTAGACCCGTGATTTTATATTCAAGATAATATCAGTCAAGTGTGGTTCCTTAAAAACATCCTAAACTTAAATAAGCATCAGTCAACTGGATGGTACCAGGAGAGGGAGGGGGGGGGAGCAAATTCTGACGTATGTCATTTCGAATGTGAAATGTAGGGTTGACAGAAAACCCACTTCATGTTCTTTCTGAAATACAACATGATCTTTAAACACATAAAAAGTTTCCAATATCACCACAAAACAAAAAAAGAAATCGTTTCCAAAGGAGAAACAAACGAACCAAACAAAAAGAATTTTAAATGAAACCGGAAGATCCTAAAAAAAAATTATAGTCCCCTGCGAATGAACGGGTTGTCTAGGAGTTCACAGTCATTGCCTGCAGATGATACAAAACAAAACATTCTGAAAGATAATATGGTTGTTCACAGTTTCAAACGTAATACTCTGTAACGTAAAGTTTGGAAGGAAATACATATGAAAGGAATTGATAATAATCATAATCAATCATAATAATAATAATAATATGAAAGGAATTGATAACAATCATAATCAATAATAATAATAATAATAATCATAATAGAAAATCAGTTTCAATTTTGTAACCCCATATGTCTGCTGACTAAATCAATGGTCCAACCTGACGGCCACCACGCACAATAGTTTTTTAAATTAACCACGTCATTAAATCGACATATTGCTTGGGTCTTTTATATTCGCCATCATTTTCTTCACTGATTCTTTATAAATATTCCTTTACTCATACGGCCTACATGCACCAAGTGCTTGAAAACTAGATGAACTTACCGAGTAGACATCTTAAGGAGATGCACACTTGTTTCCTGTGGGGCATTTTGAGCCGTTCACACTCAATGTCATCAGCAACCAAGTTCCCAATACGACATTCTACCAACCGTCGCTGCATCCCCTTTCCACATTTCGTTGAGCACTTCAAGTAAAGTATAACAAGTGGAAAACGTTTTTTAGTTTTGAGTACACCACAAATGTGCGATGCCCAAGAATCAACTGCTAATTGATCCAAAAATACAACAGCGCAACGTGCAGAACCTCTTTTTGAACGCCATTAGATGTTACATCTAGTCGTTACATCTAGATGCTTCTTTAAGAAGTGGATCATGGCTTGTCTGAATAAGTTGTAGGCACTGCTTTAGCGTAAGTACACCTTGTTTGTGACGTTGCACCTCTTGGTCACCCAATCACAGGTAAATAACAACATGGATGGATTTTGCATAGCATTTTTGTAGTTACAAAAGATTGTGAAAACCTCGAAAACATATAGCGGAACTAGAGCGACCTAATTTGAATATACACAGATGGGCGAATGTGTTATTGCCATTACATGGTAATATTATCCGTGAAGTACCCAGTAAATTTTGCACTGAATTGTTGAGAATAAGTACTTGAGAGAATCTGAAAGAAAGTGAAACTACTTGAAGATTAAACACGACCAATAAAATATCGCCTGAGAAATAACATTTCACTTCTAAACTGTTTGGAGTAACCTCAGATGCTTTTTTATATCTAATTCAATCCATATGTTCCACTTAAGTAACTGGTAAACCTTTGAAAGTTGCATTTAATGCGCAAATATGTACCTACCTTTTCCACAATGCATGCCAATATAGTCTAAAGGTTTGATTTTCAAAATCATGAAATTTCATGATCAATATATTTACGCAGAGTTCTATAGCCTATGAATTTCTTAAAATATGTGGTAAGCCGCCCTTTAAGAAAAACGTCATGAAGCTACTCTTAAAACTTGTTCTTACTTCCCCAAAGGACGAAGCAATGATCCATCTTGGTTGCAGATTGCAGTCTCCATTAGCACAAGCACGAGTATTCTCGGGCTTAGGTAGAGGACAATTGTTATCTGCTACCGGACCAATATCATTCATGCAAGCAACTGATCTTGTTTGTATTCCAGGCCCACAGGTCACTAGACAATTAGGGCCGTAAGGTTCAACAATCCAGTTACAACTTAGTTAACTTCAGTGTACAGATATTGCAACAAGTAGACCATACTTGTAACTGTTTATAAAGTTATAGGAATACTACAATTTGGTATAACATCCACTTTCGAGCAGGGATACGCTTATAACATCAAACAATGACTGTTGAAAGTACACATATCGATCACTGATCACGATTTTCGAACATTTTAGTGAAAGGTGTCCAACCCCCCCCCCCCCCCAAAAAAAAATGAAAATATCAATGCTTACATCGCCAAATGGACCAGCGAACCACTGTGGTGAGTTACAAGGCCCCGGGTTACAGATCCGAGTATCGGCAGGCATTGGAGTAGGACAATTACTATTTGCAACAGTTATGCCAAGACCGTTGAAACACGTAACTGATCTTGTCTGGATTCCACTTCCACAGGTAATAGAACAAGTTCCAAAAGCCCCGGTTATCCAATTACAACTGCCAACGTTACAAAGCTGCGTTGCCGGAGGTCGGGTTACAGGGTTACACATTGTATCGGCAACGGGAACATTATTCAGTACGCAACTGACTGTTCTTGTTTGCATGCCTTGTCCACAGTTAGCATTACACTAAGAGGAAGAAGATGAAAGAAAGGTTTAAAATTGCGGGTCGGGGTGAGGTGAAACATAATAAATCACTCACTACCTCGTTGTTTATCCTGCACGTTACTGATCGGGTTTGTACACCATTTCCACAAGGAGTGTTGCACTGGCAATGAAATATATATGTATAACCTAGTTAACTTCAGTGTACAGATATTGCAACAAGTAGACCATACTTGTAACTGTTTTTAAAGGTTATAGGAAAACTACAATTTGGTATAACATCCACTTTCGAGCCGGGATACGCTTATAACATCAAACAATGACTGTTGAAAGTACACATATCGATCACTGATCACGATTTTCGAACCTTTCAGTGAAAGGTGTGCAAACCAAAAATAAATTGAAAATATCAATGCTTACATCGTCAAATGGACCAGCGAACCACTGTGGTGAGTTACAAGGCCCCGGGTTACAGATACGAGTAACGGCAGGCATTGGAGTAGGACAATTACTATTTGCAACAGTTATGCCAAGACCGTTCAAACACGTAACTGATCTTGTCTGGATTCCACTTCCACAGGTAACAGAACAAGTTCCAAAAGCCCCAGTCATCCAATTACAACTGCCAACGTTGCAAAGCTGCGTTGCCGGAGGTCGGGTTACAGGGTTACACATTGTATCGGCAACGGGAACATTATTCAGTACGCAACTGACTGTTCTTGTTTGCATGCCTTGTCCACAGTTTGCATTACACTAAGAGGTAGAAGATGAAAGAAAGGTTTAAAAAAAATTGCGGTATCGGGGTGAGGTGAAACATAATAAATCACTCACTACATCGTTGTTTATCCTGCACGTGACTGGTCGGGTGTGTACACCATTTCCACAAGGAGTGTTGCACTGGTAATGAAATATATATATAGCTTAGTTAACTTCAGTGTACAGATATTGCAACAAGTAGGCCATACTTGTAACTGTTTTTAAAGGTCATAGGAAAACTACAATTTGGTATTACACCCACTCTCAAGCAGGGATGCGCTTATAAAATCAAACAATGACTGTTGAAAGTACACATATCGATCACTGATCACGATTTTCGAACCTTTCAGTGAAAGGTGTGCAAACCAAAAATTAATTGAAAATATCAATGCTTACATCGCCAAATGGACCAGCGAACCACTGTGGAGAGTTACAAGGCCCCGGGATACAGATCCGAGTAACGGCAGGCATTGGAGTAGGACAATTACTATTTGCAACAGCTATGCCAAGACCATTAATACACGTAACTGATCTTGTCTGGATTCCACTTCCACAGGTAACAGAACAAGTTCCAAAAGCCCCAGTTATCCAATTACAACTGCCAACGTTACAAAGCATCGTTGCCGGAGGTCGGGTTACAGGGTTACACAATGTATCGGCAACGGGAACATTATTCAGTTCGCAATCGACTGTTCTTGTTTGGATGCCTTGTCCACAGTTAGCATTACACTGGAAGAAGATGAAAGAAAGGTTTAAAATAAAAGGTTAATATATCTAATAGCCAATAGGAACAAAGGAACGTAGAACTACGGTTTCGTTCAGTAAATCTCTAGAATTCTTATTTATAATGGGAAGTAACGGTAAATACCTGTCCGAGGTCACCAGTAACCCATTGTGCGCACACCCCCACTAGACAAGGTCTCGTGGTGTCTGGTTTGGGACCAACAGCACCCTCACAGACAGTATCTGCTACGGTTACCTGTACACCATTTTCTTGTTCAATGCAGGTCACCACCCTAGTTTCGATTCCGTCACAAGTAGCTGAACAAGCACTCCAAGGGCTCTCATTCCAACTGCGAAATAAGCAAGGAAATCGCGAATTTGAACTGCTTATAAGGGTTTAAATTGATATGATACATGTAATGTATAATCAGTGGAAGAGCAGTGGTAACTAGAATTCCTCAAACATAAAATATGCACAATATCTTTCCATATCTGAAGACTTGGTAAACTGATATCTATAAGATGTCCACAGCCGTCGTCCCTAACCAGCTAAGGCACAAGTGAGAACAAATGCGTAACATATAATTGATTTAAGTTCATTCCTCCCTTACCCCTTCTCTTGCGAATACTCACTCCGATCTACCTAGCTTATTACAATCGGTTTTACTACGCCCCAGGTGACCATTTCTGGTTAGCATACGCGCAAGTTAACCTTCAGTTACCCTTATCTTGATATTTCACCTTATGGAACATAAGAAGTTTACGGAACTGATGCGAGCATCACGAGTGATTGCTAACTGTAGCGTCATGTAATAATAATAATAATAATAATAATAACAGAGATTTATAATGCGCACATATCCACCCTACAGGGTGCTCAAGGCGCAACATGGAAAAAAGTCAAAAAGAACTACTGGAAAGCTTCACGCATAAGGTGAGTTTTAAGGTGTTTCTTGAAAGCTGCAATACTGGTGCATGACTTCAGTTCATATGGTAAAGTGTTCCAAAGGCGTGGGGCGGCAACCCTGAAAGACCTGTCACCCCACAAATGTTTAGACCTGTGTTCCTGGAGGTTAAGCGTGCTGCTTGAACGAAGATTCCGTGATGGAGAGTACAATTGGAGTAATTCTGAAACATACATAGGAGCCATGTTATTAAGTGATTTAAAAGCAATGAGTAGAATTTTGTAGATAATCCTATAAGAAATAGGTAGCCAGTGTAGATCTCGTAGTATAGGTGTTATATAAGACGATTTTCTTGACAAAGTTACAACTCTAGCTGCAGTATTCTGAAGACGTTGAAGTCGGGAGAGCTGAGATTGTGGTAAACCAAAGAGTAAGGCATTTCCATTATCCAGACGAGAAGTGATAAATGAATGAACGATTTGTTCAGCAGCAACACGATTTAAGTACTTTCGAATCCTACCAATGTTCCGAATGTGTAATGAGGATGAACGGATAACATTAGAGATATGTGGTTTCATCGTCATGAAAGAATCAAAGACCACTCCTAGACTTCTAGCTTGAGAAACAGGAACAATTTGTGAGTCCCCAATTCGTATAAAAGGGAGACTGATCTTTGATAGTAGTTGCCGAGATCCGAAAAGCACAAATTCAGTTTTATCATCATTCAGTTTAAGGAAGTTTTGCTGCATCCAACACCGAATTTCTTGTATACAATTTTCCATAATTCTGAGTGATGAGTCAGCATCGTGTTGACAGGATTTGAATGAGAAGTAGATCTGAGTGTCATCAGCATAAACATGATACTGGAGATTATACTTGAGGATAATATCTCGAACTGGATAAGTATAGATAGTGAAGAGTTGAGGACCCAAAACCGAGCCTTGTGGAACAGAGTAGTCGAGAACAACAGCATCGGAGATGGCATTACCGATGCAGATATGTTGTGGCCTCTGTGATAGATAAGACTTACACCAGTTGAGCACTGTATCTCGTAGGCCAAGATGATTCCGGAGTCTAGATATTAACACGTCATGATCGACAGTATCAAAAGCAGCACTCAAGTCGAGAAGAACAAGGGCAGTGATCATTCCATTGTCTAATGCAGTCAATATATCGTTGTTGACCCTAATAAGAGCGGTCTCAGTACCATGGTTTTGTTTGTACGCAGACTGGAAAACATCAGATAAATTGTTGTCAGAAATGTGATCATTTATCCTAGATGAAACAACACGTTCAATAGTTTTTCCAAGGAATTTCAGGTTAGAGACAGGGCGATAATTTTTCAAGATCTCCCTGTCCAAACCAGCCTTTTTCAAGAGTGGACGAATGTATGATTGGATTGAAGAAATCAGAATTTGAAAGCTGTTGCCAAACAATAGTAGTTACCCTGACCAAAAGAAATGAACGTTGACCATCAGTGACACAATCTATTATCCGATGGAAGAATGATGGCTCTGGCGGCTGTTGCCAAACAAAAATAGCTACCGTGACTAACAGCCAGAAATGGTGACTCCGGTGATGTAAGAAATCATGCAATGATTGTGAATCTGGGAGATGTTGCTAGGCAATGCAGCTACCCGGCCCAAACTTCACGACTTTGTCCCCAGTGATGTCACAACAAAAACTTCAAAACGGCAATAACCGTTACGTACGCTGTACGAACGTCCCGATATGTAGAAAACAGTGACGTCATTGCTTAATTGGTGTAACGATTATGAATCTTATACCTGGTAGAATAAGGTCGTAATAGTATCCTTTTTAATTTCCTGTTCCCCCCCCCTTTTTTTGAGTGGTGATTTCGGTCAGTCAAACTGTGTTGTGTTCTACTTTGCCAGATAAACAGTAATAATTGCTAGAGCGAGTCTAACGTGAAATGCGTGCGGTAGTCAAAACACGTTGATGGTTGTGGTTTTGTGATAAATTCTCATTTAAATATCAGATAAAATGGACTACTCCGGAGGGTTAAATATGTAAATTGTAAATGATAGCAATTATATCCGAACACAACACGTGCTCACTTACAAGAATATTGCTGCTGTCTGAGTGTAGTATTCTACGTCGAGGTTAGATGTTGCAATAAACGACACCTCAATTGCCAGTCCTTCAGGTATTGGGCCTGGACTCCGGAACGTCTGTACGCCACTTACTTGATTATTTTCGCCAACCATTACAAAGTTGCCAAGGAATGCTCGGCTTGTGGTACCCAATGTATCGGTTCCTCCAAATAACAGTTGAGTACCGGTCGCAGTCCGGATTGCTATGATATTGTTTTGATATTAAAAGAGTTAACATGTAAATGAAATCAAAAGGAACCAAATCATTAACTAATCAGTAGTACCGGTTGTTAGTAAAAATATTACAACAGCTTTGGTTCATGATATATTTTGATTCAGTAACCACAACACAACACACCTAAAAGTCCCGGATAACGTAGCAATCAATAACAATAAAAACACTGATTATCTGATGACTGATAATCTTAAATAATGTTTCAATTCATATAAAATTCTCACAAACACCTCAATGCTTTAATACTTACACACAGTGTTCCCTTGCGATGCGCCGTGGTTCGTGATAAGAATAGATGTTGCTCCGGCTGGAATATTCAGGTTAGAAACTGCAAGAAACGAAGAAATTGACCGCGGTTACACTACAAATTAACAATTGAAAGTTTTCTTTAAATTATCCAGTACCATTCTCCATGTAACTTTAATTGTAAGTATACTCCTCTCAGTTATCAATAACGTGTTACTGTCTTAGCACAATTCTTGAAGGTTTATGAAAGTAGTTGATTACGTGTCGTAATTTAATAGGGTCAATGTTGTGCGCTCCTCTTTCCATGATTCTTCCATTAAGCTTTAAAACTCTGCGTTAAAAGGAGCTTAGCATAATCGTTTTTGGATTAGAAAGGTCCATGTTGTATGTTACCCTGAATATTGATTTGAAGGGACATATAACTCCTCTGTGCTCCTCATATTACGATTGTTGAAACTGGATGCAATTGAGAAACATTACAGTTAATGTTTTTGTGATTGCATATCCACCTGTTAAAGGACCATCCCGCACTGTCAGTTGAAAACCATAATCTCTATCCCTATCTTGTCCAAATCAACATGTGATGGATTAAATAGCATCTATGTTGGATGAATAAGTTCCCGCTACTTCCCTGGAATGGATCACAATAGAGGTGGTGTATGAATGCCATGACACAAAATGCTCTTCAACAGCTTTACTTGCCTAATATAAACTTCTTGTTAATTTAACATCGAAAACTAATGCATCTGAAATGTTTGCTTAATGATAACGTTCTCAATTCAGAACTTCTTCCAAATCCAACTTTCTTTGGAGAAATATTATGTTACCCTGTAAATACATGAGACATTAATTATTTAGGAAAATCAAAAACTCTTTCAGCTGCACGAATGTTCGTGATGACATCATCACAGCTCTGCTGTTGTCAAACTACAACCAAATGTGTAAAATTCATATCTTCGCGATACAAAATGTTATGAGAATATGGTTTTGACCGGAAGGTGTACACAATTTCCAGTTTTTTTATGTTATATATTAAAACTTTAGCTAACGGAATATCCCTTAATACTACCACTGTTTTGAATGCCCCTTTACCGTTATACGCTACGTTTCACTGCCAAAACACACGTTACATCATACGTATCACCGGGCTACTTTAAACTCACCGCCAGTGCTTTGAGCAACGTTCAATTCTGTTATAACACAGGATGTTCCATCTCCGTTACAAACTCGACAAGCATCAAACACTTGACCACTTTCATGCAATCCATCGCAACCGAATGTCTGCAGGCAGATAAAAGAGTGAATGGAAATAGCAAATCTGTCCTGATTATAATATCAAGTTCCAGTAATCTAGTTTGCATATTCGTCTACCCAAAAAACTGTCAATGAAAAATAAAGGAGATGCCTTCAAAAAAGAATTAAAAAAATCACGCAGAGAAATAGAAATGATTACACCTCAGAATGTTAATAAGTGTTACTGTTTTGCCTTGTACAGATGTAAGGTACAACATTTCACCTACGAATGTTACAGTCTGCATTTCAACAAGAAAAACGTTGCTCGGATGTTACACATAAGAAAGAGAAACGGTGATCATGCGCTCGATCTCTACAAATGGTCCAAACATTTGGCAATGAAATTATGTCGTCAGGGTTAAGTGTGTATTCAGTGCATATTTGTGCAAACAAATAAGGAGGAGGGGGGCCTTCGGGGTAGATATTAGATTGCTGTTCTGTGTTTATGATGGAATGTATAATAAAGCTTTTTAATATTGGTAATTCATAAACCTACCTCACAGGAACCTCCAACACAACGCAACAATTTATTGGTATCTTGTACATTATAGTCCCAACAAGACGTACCATCTTCATTAACCCCGGGAGGTCTCAGAGTGAAAAACTGCCCGTCGGAGCGAAGACAAGGATTGTTGCAATAGTCCATAACTGTCGGAAATATAATCAAAATAACCCACATTTACATAGGCAAAATGTAATAGAAATTTAAGTTGCGTTGATTAATGCTTTTATTTGCTATTGTCTTTTCAATATTAACTTATACCTCATATCATGTTTGTTAACAATGGTCGACAAGTCTGGTATTTTGTTTAAGTTCCTAAAATACAGGTTTGTCGCTGGGTGAAACTGAACAGCTGATGGCAAATGTTGACTGCGTCAGCAGTTAATTGATTGTACCAACAAACTCATCATTGACGGATTTTCAACGATCTACCCCGGTACCATTCAGTAAATGACATAATGGTGTAACCATATTTATCTTTAAGCCGGTTTACTTGAAATTAGCCGCATATTTGACAAAAAGAAGGCGCTTCTCAGTACTCCCAATCACCAAACCTGATGTGGTTTATGACAAAATTCATTATGAGCAAGTTAAACGTCCGTTAGGTCTATTCAAAATTTCTTACAGGAAGCACTTACATGTAACTAATCCCATTGCAAAGAACTGTGTCCAATCATAGACCAAGTTATCATCAAAAAATGGGATTGAGGACGTGGCAGCACACTGTTCGTCTCGAAAATCATCAGGAGAATTTGAACAAGACTTTAGAGAACAAACATAGAAAACATTTTTTCCATATTTTTCTGCCTTAAAATCATCTTTGCTCAAGACGTATACAATGATGGAACTGATTTGCGATAACATAAATTATATAAATCTTAAATACTCCTTTGAACAAAATATAGTAAATGATGAAACGTTATTATCACAACAGGAGACATATCCCTTCTTCCAAGTCGTTTCAAATGAACATTCCCAGACAATACATCAATCCGAACGTTTGATGTTCACGTGTTGCTGACTGTCAATTGACTTGTTGCAATTGGTTCTCTATTTGCCACAAGTAGGCAGTAAACACGAGGAATATATATGACTCTAATCTACAAAACTGAGTAATCGCTTACAACATGCAGTATAAAAACATAACATTAACGGGTGGGCACGAACGACAAATGTAGTACGTTATTAGGAAACATTCCTCTTGTTGTAAATGTTAGCTTACCATTCCAGTAGAGCGAAAAACTTAACATGTCTTTTAACGCCCTATTCCGTCCAATTCACCTATCTAAGTCCGAGCCCAGTCTCATTATGAAACCTTTGATGATATCAGTACAAAACTGATTACTCAAAGGCTCGAATCCATACCAGCTATCTAGTCGTCTTTGCACATTAAAATTGGAGTACAAGTTTTTGTTGGTTTTGACTTGAAAGGTTTCATTGTCTCCTGTTTGGTACGAAACATTTATTCATGCATATATGGATGGCCTCTCTATACTGACAAGTGGGCCTATTTGCTTGATGATTATATTGAAGTTAGCAGCAAAGAAACACATTCATCAGGACACTTGGAGTATGTGTGCATTCACCCTGAACAAACACTGTAACACCGAAAATCATTCATTACATAATTTCACTTTTTGTCAAGGAACAGGTTAGCTTACAGCTAAATTACAAAGCCTGAACTCCACGCCTTCCCCAACACATGGAGCACCACCCCATATCGGGGCGGGGTTGTTGCAAACTCTTTGACGAATGGTCACTCCACCACTGCACGTTCTCGAGCAGGCTGTCTCTGTCCATGCAGACCAGCCACCGTTAACTGGAATCGGAACTGTATTCGCTAATACACAATCGCCAGCCAGGCATATCTAAAAGAACAAACGAAGGAACATTGTTCCACTTGGACTCAACATGGGCAGTAATCGAGTGGGTATAATCAATTTAAACGGTCACTAAGAAGTGATTGTAAACTTACCATGTTTGCACCACATTGTGTGCCTTCGGCTATATTGAAAAACAAAGATGTGCACACATTTGGGTTTGAAGCAGGCCTGCATTTTAAATTTGAGCACTCCACCTATGGAAAGTGAGATAACATTTAGTGAAATTACCGTGTTGATGCCTTGCTTCGAATAAGCATACCAACTGTTTATGATATCATATCGTTTTAAGAATACATCCTTCCAACTAAAGCAATTAGATGCTTCCATTAACCAAACACATTCCAACCATTAGCTTCCAAACACTTGAAACAGATATGTTACCAAATAAAAAATATAAAAAATCTGTGAGATTGGGTGCATGATTTAAGAAAAATAATGTCTATATAAAGTGCAGTAGGAAATGTTGTGAAACATTGGATTGATTTGAGAACGTGCCTTCAGCTTTTTATGGAGTGGTTGCAAATGCTTTACCTATCTAACTTTTGGCAGGACTTTACAGATCGAAGTACCTTGCCATAAAGTAGCTACATCCCAACTATCGAGATTGCAAAGGATCCAAAACACGGCGGCTCGAATCGTCGATAGGGCGAACAGGTTTACCCTATCACTCCTATACTGGAATAACTACACTGGTAACCAATAAGACTGCGTATTGACTATAAAATCCTCATTCTAGTTTTTCGTGCCATTAAAACTGGTACCCCAACCTACATTAATGTTCTCTTACATCAGCAAGCTAAATGAAGACCAATTTGTTCGCATTATCAATTTCAACTACAGGTTCCAATGTCACGTACGAGATCTTTCGGTGACCGTAGCTTTCTAAATGCTGCACCACTTTATGGAACTCCCTCCCTGTTAAAATCAGGTGTTTAGATTCTAATATTCAATTCAAGCGCTATCTTAAAACATTTCTTATCTCTCAACTCTATATTAGTTTTTGTACATTCAGCACCCGTAAAGCGCATTGAACAACTTTTGTTGGAGCCTGCGCTATATAAGACTAGTTATTGTTATTATAATTATTATTTTTTTCTACTAATCCCCTTACATCTATCTCTTTGTGTTCACCTTGCTCATTAACCTGTCTGTTTTCTGTGCGAGTGTTTGTCCATTCTGTTACTGTTACTTGTCATTTAGCCTTTGAAGAAGATCCTGCTAGGATCGAAACGTCAGGCCAACCTACTTTTACACATTCTCCTACACACGCTCTCTAGTGGATAAGCACTTTGCTAACAGTTTTATTTTATTATTATTTTTATAAGGCAAATGATGTAGAAATATTTGGGTAACGTATTACATTATGGTTAATATCTCGCATGAGTAAGAACAATTTGGTACCGTTGTCGAGTCACCGATGTTAATCAGTGTATAATACTGCCTGTTATGATAATTGTTAATTGTGTTTATGTCATTAAGTTTACATTAGGTTCCTGCTGTACATAACATTTTATGGTAAAATGAACACATTACATTATATAACTAACAAAATAAATTGGGCAACTTGAAACCAAATAGTCGAAACCTTGACTAAAATATATATTCATGATATATAAACAATATATCATTTTAATATGGTTTATTCAGGTACCGTCCCACACGGCACGGTGCCAGCGTCCATAAATGCACATTGCTGATTGAGTGAGTAGGTTTGTCCAGCTAGCTGGAGTGTTGGCAACGGATTAAAGCCGGTAGGAACATCGTCCATGCACGAGGATGGCGCGAAAGGCCGTTGCCACCTATCAAAATGGAACGAGCACAAACTTATGAAAGTATATAACGTCACAAATGTGTAGTATGTTACCATATAGTCGCAAAAAATCGGGAAAGGTGGGGGGGGGGCGGGTGAGAGAAGGATGTGAGAGAAAAGGATGTGACAAAAATACAGTTAGATATCAAATATTTTGATTAGCAAGCACCACTTTGCGGTTTAACCTTCACTTTCTATATGACAAAATATGTAATTAGATAAAAGTTATACGTTATTTTAATGGACGAGAAGTATAGGTCATCTTATCTCCTCGGCAACTTTAAAATCGTAATTCCTACAGCCAATGTAATGTTTTTGTACTGCAAACCTCGGTAAACTATATCCAATGCAACAAATTCACATTACTGTTGTCTAAGCGTAAATTAATCTACACTGACTTATTTGTAAAAACAGATTTGGTAGGTTTTTTGTAATTGAATTGCTGATATTCGAAGCATCTAGCACAACTTTGAAGATAGGAACATTCAGGGCTGTTCAAATGAAGATTTTTCGAGTGATTTAAGAGTTTAGACGCTCCCTCCACACACCCCCCTCCCCGAGAATCATTCACTATAGTGGGCAAATGGTTGATTATGGTGTATCATAGAGTCAGCGAAAGACCTCGAAACTCATCATTTGAGCCATATGTACTTCATGAGAGAACTTCTGTTTTCCCTTACCTCCTCGACAGTTCTGGAGCGGTAGAACAGACCTTTCAAATATCCAATATGAAATGAGAACCACTTTCTTTGACCTTTGCCGACTCAGCAGCAACTGCTAACAACATTACAATAACTTGATGATTAGTTAGCCGTTCTTTTCATGTGTGATACAATGTCAGGTATTTCACACAGGTTGTGTAAATAACCAAAGCATTTGATACCCAGCGATTCCGCACATTAACTAATAGATTCAACATAACCTTATACAATCGTCTGCTATGTTCTCGATGTTAGGACTCACCTCAGGAAACCGATGAGGTGATCTCGGCTGCAAGACGACCATTGGAAAGAATTCGGGCCGTTCGACAAGGAGGCACCCATGATAAATCCTGGTTGGCATCCTTCATCCTCGTCATGCAGAAGGGTTAAGCTGTAGAAAGATATCCTAAATGGTTGACCTACCGTATTCGTTAACGTACCTAACTACTGCAATATTGGATAGTGAATAAGAGCGTTGGTACATGTCAAAGTATACATATAATGAAAGATATGTTTTACCTATAAACCAAGTGACTTAACGTACCGTTCATGAATGCATATCACTTTGGCATTTTCAAAGAGCTAGAAAGGAACGGAGGGAAACAAACCTTCTCTTATTTGAAATCTTGTCACTGTGGTTATCATGGATTTATACATCATGGATTTATACAACGGATTAGATCAAGCCTAAGTTCTCTATTCGGTGGGTCTTCAGACGCGGAGTGCAAATGTCTGCAAAAAGTCTATTGTTGCTTCAGACTGCCTGGTGTTCATCCGAATGAGGAGCGCATAAGTCCGAACCTGATCATTTTCTCAATCACCCCATTCATCACCATTGCTGCTCAACTATACAGTGAACAAAGCTGTTGCGAAACCATTCATTGAGAAACTAGATCAGAACCGATTTCGTAATCCAGAATTACCAAATCCGGGAAAGACTGCTGAACCACAATGCAAAGCAGAAATTTGAAAACGTATACCTTCTTTAAGGGTAAGGGGTAGGGTATTGGGAAAAGCTTGAGTAATTCTGTCATTACTACGTACGTGTGCCCAATTTCATGAGACAGAACGAAAGCACTTGCCAGTCCCAAGTCTTCAGTAACAGATACACCACTTTGATCCGTACATGTGCCTACACCACTAGCAAGGCCTACTGTAGCTGAATCGCCTGTGAATACAATGTCTTTCCTGTGAACATAGGGGAAGAGAGAAATGCTTTGTTATTAGGTCATCGACATTCGTGACAATTATGGAAGAAAGCAACGATTGTGGTGTCGGATAAAGGTAAAGATCGTGGTGGTGGATAAAGGTAGAGATCGTGGTAGTGGATAAAGGTAGAGATCGTGATGGTGGATGAAGGTAGAGATCGTGATGGTGGATGAAGGTAGAGATCGTGGTGGTGGATAAAGGTAGAGATCGTGTTGGTGGATAAAGGTAGATATCGTGGTGGTGGATAAAGGTAGAGATCGTGGTGGTGGATAAAGGTAGAGATCGTGGTGGTGGATAAAGGTAGAGATCGTGGTAGTGGATAAAGGTAGATATCGTGGTGGTGGATAAAGGTAGAGATCGTGGTGGTGGATAAAGGTAGAGATCGTGGTGGTGGATAAAGGTAGAGATCGTGGTGGTGGATACGGTAACAATCGAGGTAAAGGTAAGATTACTTACCCTGTCAGGATGACTATGTTATCCCAATGGTCTGGGTCGGCATCGTCTTGATTATTAACAACGCGTGACCACTGTCGAAGGTTGTCTAGTGTACCTTCTGTGTTAGCACCAGGTTCAATAGTAAAAGATGCTCCAGAGATCTGATGAGTTAGTTAATAAGAAAAAAAAACGAATATGCAAAGGTACCTCGGCATACTTCATTGAGTATGAGGCGGTGGGACAGCTAGTAGGAAACGAAAACGGGAACCAATTCAGACCACCGGAAGACCGTTTTCACTACTTACTGTTCCGTACAATATGCCAAGCTATGATAACCCTAGAACATATTTGCTATAGTACTTTCACAGTGCTTCATTATTCCTGGTGAATCATTCATGTTCTATTATGATACGTAGTTTGACGTTCTGTCTGATCAGTTGTGGATAAATCTTCTCTCATCTAAGTCAGCAATACCGAGACAATTGGAGAACCTCGCCAAATTTCTATACAGCAGAAGTAACACGTGGTTTCCAAACTTTCCACAGTTCCCATTTTGTTCAACCGCAGTTCATCCTCTCTTCATATGATCCACCATTGACCACATGAACTCGTACTTTAACGACATCATATGTACGCCTACGAAATTGTGGTACCAAAAGCTGTCACAGTAGTGTTCACTCCTAAGTTACCTCTTTCAAGGCAAATTTATTCACACAGCTACAAAAAAACATACATCATTGCGCAAGAAGTGGGGCAAACGTACCGGCCGTAAAAGATTGAATATGGCTGGAGTAGTGCAAAAAACTCGAACCGCATGTGTGGGTCATGTGAATGGTGTGATTGTTTAGGCAAACCACAAGGTTATCGCAAAAACAGAATGAATTCTCTGTGTGTATTCCTCACAACAAAATCCCATTTTGATTAAGATCAAATATTGTTGTTTATATGTAAGACACTTTCTAACATGTTTGAAAATGAAAAAAGGGTTATTTTTGTGTGTCAATGTACAGTAGGAACCTGTTCTAGTTTATGTGAACAGGGGCACTTTTCAGTTTTTTAATACTTTTACTTTTCAGAGTTTTAATGGAGGATGCGTCCTCCACTGTCACCCCCACAGCCCCCCCCCCCCTTCCACGCCCGGCCAGATCCGACCTCCCCGTTGGTTACATAATCATAATCTTCTGTACTCGACGTACCTCGTAGAATATCAGCAGGTGTGAGCAATCAATAGAGCAAGTAATTATTAATAATGGTCTGATTATGAAACTCACATAGAAAGTCCAGTTAATGAAATGTATTCTGCACTGTTTTTTTGGACCCCCCAAAAATGTTTCAAGCTTATATGAGAGAAAAATTCCTACACGTCACCTTTTCACATAGTGTGACATTTGTATTATATTAAGAACATGTTGAAGCGCAGAATGAACTGTATATATACTCGATTCTCCACATTTCAACGACCAGCCATTCTTTATATATATATTAATATTAATAACTTGAGTTTTAAAAGTTTTCCCTACCCCCTTCCCTTAATTCTCTCTTTTTCCCTCCACTGTTTATCTCCTACCTCTCCTCTTCCCCTGTTGGCTTCTTTCTTTCTTCTCTCCATCCCTTGTCCACTAATAACCCTTTTATCTTTGTATTCACCATGCTCATTAACCTGTCTGTATTCTGTGCGTGATTTTGTCCCTTCTGTTACTGTTACTTGTTTAAATGACAAGACGATCCTGCTAGGATCAAAACGTCAGGCCAACTTACTCTTAGACATTCTCTTACAAGGCTCTCTAGTGGATAAGCAGTTTGCTAACAGTTTTATTTTATTTTGAGTTTTATAAGGTGACCTTGAAAATGCAGTATTGTTCATTGTTTTGAAACGAAAAAACTTATAACTTTGTTTAAAAGTGCGATCCTGTCAAATGTTTGACATGAAACTTACCGAATTTGTATCTGAGGTCAAGACTATCATGCTAATGACGTAGAGCCGGATGCTCAACCCAAGACTGGCATCCGAGAACCGTCTGCTAGCCTTTTAGAAGAAAATGCATCAAATGTTAAGAAATAAAACAAAAACTACATTACAGAAGGGGGTTTATTCAACTTGTTTCGTTTCACTATTTTATTTCTTTTAGTTTATTTTTGTAAATGTCACTATATTCCACAAAATTAACATTTTCGAAATTTTCAACAACAAAAAAAAAGGTACCCAAACTGTTTCGCACTTGCAGAAATTAAAAATGGCGATTAAAACAGACATAAATGCTTAATACATTAATTGAATTGGTTGGTTGGTTGGTTACCGCGTTCAAAATGGTGGTTGCTAACAGTATATGGTCTGTATTGCTGGAGGCGTAGTCAACATCGAGTATTAAGTTGATCTCCAGATATTTAGGCGGAACAAAGCTGTCTGCAAGGTTAGCTGGGTTCATCAGAGGGAGGACCTGCTGGGGGAGATCGTCTGGGGGGTCTGGAGAAAGAAAAAAAACAGCAGCAGATATTGAGTTATCTGTCGTTAAACATTTTGAGCTGAATATAATTCGCCAGATTTATTAACGAGTCCATAGATTCTACAAACTTCAATCAAAATTTGCAAGCCCCGCCCAACAGATCATGCGCCAATCAAATCTATCTGTTTTGTTTACGACCGTTAGGCCTTTCAATTTCACTTTCGTGGCTAGCCTGTATTAGGTTTCCTCTCTTGAATAATATCATTCTTTTGGTCTTACAGATGTAGCTTACCAAATTGTGTCATTGCCTTCCATTGCAATGAATAAACAGATGTTTTCAGACGTTTCCTCCGTGGAATTGGGTAAAAAAAAGTGGACGGTACGAGTATATATAGGTTACATTTGTGTAATGAACATGTTGATATGGGCGGTCGCAGTGACTTTACGGTAAGTCTTTCGCGCCACAAGGCCAACAGAAAATAAATTTCTTTCTTTCGATTGCGACAGCTTTTCTCAATTAAACCCACCTGCAGCTGGTTAGAGTGTATTTAGAATAAGAAAAATTGGATCTGCTTCGGAAGTTTCTGTTTACGAAATTCATTAGCAAACACGGATTGAGACTTTAATACATTAAAACATTCCTTCAATGCCTTCTCTCAAATAAAGGAAAACATGAAACCTGCATCTCTTTATGAAAAAGGGAAAAGTAATTATGAAGTCCCCCCCCCCCCCCTCCATTTTAATTCTAGCTGTAGACTGCAATTCAGTACTATCCACATTGACAGCAACTTTTGCAACGTACAGTGCTAATTAATTGTTTGGACCCTCTCCGGTATAGATCTAACGGCGTAACTTACCAATTATGTAACACTTTCGTGGAAGATCGTATATGTCACGTTTGTATATTAAGTGCATCTCATGAGGACTTCTTTTGAAACGTCTTGCATATTCATGAGCATGTTCCTGATTCAATGGTGTAATGAAGACAGTACTACCATCTTCACTGCTGAATATACCTCGCTTTGCAATAGAAAAAAAAAACCCAGTTTGGATAAAGAATTATGTTAACGGAGGCAAGAATTAATGCAATCTATATAGATACACAATCTGATCGTAAGATCCTTTGACCATATATAGCCCGTCTACTTCTATAAGCCCTGGATCAACCAAACACGTTCAGATGTGCATTATTGCGTAGGAGGAATCTGAATTATTTTTCCAGGGTAAAGATTCTCTGCGTCATCAGTTTGTTTCGTAATATCGTATAAGAGAATATCTTCTACAAACACCCACTGGTTGGGCCTCCTCCCCTCCTTTGACCATATATAGCCCTTCAACTAGTATAAGCCCCGGATCAACCAGACGCGTTCAGATGTGCATTATTACGTAGGAGGATTCTGAATTATTATTCCAGGGTAAAGATTCTCTCCGTCATCAGTTTGTTTCGTAATATCGTATAAGAGAATATCTTCTACAAACAACCACTGGTTGGGAGAATCACAAATATATTATACATAAAATATGGTTTTATATCGCATTATGCATAGAAGCAGTATCGTTCACTAGAAACCACTCAGATAATTAAAAATAAGATAACATAGACCAAGATTGTTTAAAAATAAAATTCTCTTCCAAAACAATGTTTTCAATGCTGTTTAGTTACGGTGGCATACTCTTATTATAGTCTATATTCATCCGCCCGATTGATCCCCTTCAGGAAAAGTGCCAAGAAGCAGCAGGAGAACATCTTTAATTGATACGTTATCAATCAGGATCTGCTTTTTATTGGCTTGCATGTTGAAGAGCACTAATGGAAGTACATGTGGTGCATAAATTGGGCCAATTGAGGCAATTTTAGACCACTTTAGGTCTCCCAGGAGCAGAGCACGATTTTTTTTTACTACCGAGTAAAGAGGTTTATTTACAAGAGACGAAAACTTCAGACTCTGATAGCCCAAAAGAATATGGGCAGTCATGATACAGAAAAATTGATGGTGCCATAAAAGGCCAACTTGACGGCTATCCGGTGATGGGTAGCGTTTAGCTAGTGAGAACTTCTATCTAGACTTAGAGACCACATTACTTTTGTGATTTAGTGTGTAAGTCAATGGGGCCTTTAAATGGGCGTATGATACCTAACAGGTCATGTGGGTTCTTCTCCAGATATGCGGTCTAAACGTCACGTGACGTAACAGTTTTAGTAGGAGTCGGTGACGAAAGTTTGTTGGTATAGCAAACGATTAACGCTATGCTTTTGTTGGCTTTAAAATATCATTTGAATACGATATTTCAACTCAGTTATTAAAATTTTCATGTTGATATTGTGAAGTTGTTTATTTTTTTCATAAAGTTACCATTATTAAAATATATTTCAAATTCGAACATACTATTATCGACAAAATTCAAAATCATTCAAAAGATATCAAAACGAAATACGAAGAATAAACATTGACATTCCATGATATACGAATGCTTCCATGATCCTTGCGACTTGTTTATACCTATTGCAAAAAAACCGCCTAACGAATATGCACTATGCATATTACAGTGCACTAATCTTTACAAACCCTTATAGTGCGGTGGTTTAGTTAGGCCTAAAACTCAGCAGGTTTGGGAAATTTGTCTATGTATTGACAATTTGAACATATCTGAACCTTCATATAACTAAACAACCATATATTCATATTGAGCATATATTGTCAATACAAGGGCTTTGAAGTGTGACTTAAAAGTGCCATTTCTGCACTGAAATCCCTTTGTTGTCTATTGCCGTGCAAGATCTATAACTGTTAGTGTATATATCTAAGTACTGATGGGATATAGTTGTTTACATGAAATCTAAAAGTATAGGAAAATTACGGTTGGTAACAACGGAATGGTAACACGGAATGGTAACAATCATTTTCGTCTGTTTGTTACTAACACTGTAAAAGCACCCAAGCCGAAAAGGTGTGAGCTTATATTTGTTCCTAACGTGTAGCATATTATGCATTTATATGCTAGGGTGTTATAACGCTATTATAAGCAACTGTACAATTCGGTTCGGGTGGTAAAAGTTAACACTCTTTTCTTTTCTTTTCTTTTTCGTTTTGATGAGAAGCACTTGTAAAAGTGGAACATTTTTGCGACTTTCTTTAGCACTTTATCTACAGTGTTTACTAATGGCTCTTATAAATTGCTCACTTTAAGTGTCAATGTACATTCCGTCCAGTAGATACTTTAGACTTAAGCCTATACCAAAGCCAATCCTTGCGGTGGTCACTTATACGTTCCATGCCCACGACAATACAAAATAACCAGAACACACCCGCGTGGAGTATATACTTACAATACGCTCATCGTAGATCGAGATAGCCACATCAGATGCATTGTGGGATACCACGTAACCATGGAAAAAGGAGTCCGAGTCTACAAGAAGTGGTTCTTTAACAATCGTACCATTCTCATAGACATGTTCAACTTCCAAGTCTGGAGAGAAGAATCTCGGAGCTTGAATCAAGTGCAGTTGGTAATCTTCTTCAAATGCTGTAAAGGTCAGGCGGGTAGCATGACTGTTGACCTTTGACCTTCGATGACGTTCATCGTGGATGACGTTCGGAGCAAAGACAGTGTAGTCTGTCCAAAAACATGAAAAGAAAGTGTCACCTTGTATATAAAAGAGACTGATATTATGGGTTCTGAATTTGAGTTAAACGGTGCCATTGGCGGCAATAGCCAACTCCTTTCGTTGGGTTATCCTTCTCATCAACACATTCCTGATGTAATGCATCGTCAATCAATTTAATTTTAACCTTTATTTAATTGAATGTACTTTGTGAATAAGGAGAGCTTACCTGTTACCTCGCTTGGATCTTTCACGTAGTGCTTCAGGTCATCTTCAGTCAGGTAAGGCTATAGAAAGTAAGTCAATTTCAAAATTCAGAAAGGTCCTTGTCCTTTCTATCACTTAGCCTAACAGAAATGTTATGATAATGAATGCTAATTCTTCGCATACTTTAAATCATCGAATTGATAAGAAATTGAAAATTGTAGCAATCAATTTTCATTTTGATCGAGGCGTTGTTATATATATATATATATACAAAAACTTTGTTGATGGTATATATTGCTGCTGCTATTGCGAGCGAGGAGGGGCGGAGGGGCGGGGCGGAGGGCGGGCGGAAAGACTATAGAATATATATAATCGTAATAATTGTCTCGCGGGCTTCACATTTTAACATATTCTACCTGAGCACTGGCGGATCCAGGGCCTTTGTTTGGGAGGGGCCAAAGTGGCATTAGAGTGATATGGGGGAGGGGTCTAAGGGGAGAGGGTGCCCCCCTCCCCTTTTGAAAATTTTCTATTGCTGAATGCCCTCAGATGCAATTTGGTGCGACAAAAGTGTACAATGGTGATGTTAATTTACTTCTAAAAAAAATGTTTCCTAGGTGTAATTTTCTAAAATATTTATAAAACAAAGTTGGGATCATCTTTCTCAAGAAATTTTATTTCTCATAGGTTATAAATTTCTTACAACCAGCCTGTAACTGCAAAATGGTGTTAAACTGTAAATCCTCATGCTCATACATTTACATAGCTCCCAACTCTTGAGAAGGCAAATGCTGGTCCATGCCACGAATCGCCGTCCTGGGGGAGGGGTATAAGGGGAGGGGGTGTCCCCCTCCCCTATTGAATTTTTTTGGAATCCTGGTGATGCCTACATGTAAAATGGTGGCACTTAGAAAGGCTTTTGTCACCCAAAATTTTCTGATAAATATGCATTTTTTTGTGTGTAACATCAATAAATTGAATAGTAGGTGATAATTCATTCTTTCCCGTGGCATGAAAATGTTCGCTGCTCGCCCCAGTTCAAAGGTTCAAATGATGCTGTAAAGGAGGTTTTACACTCTATTGTGCTAAATGCTAAAGAAGTGATGGTTGCTAAGTCAAAATTTGATGCAAATTTGTTTATGTATACTTGACAATTACAATGCGGTTTTTTCGGACGCTTGTGCGGGTCAGCGGGTTTGGGTGTTAGACTGCGGGTCTAATTCCCGCGAATTGCGGGTCAGTTGGGAGCTCTGCATTTAATTTTAAACCAGAAAACGAAAAGGTTTAGACTAGTCTACCACTGCTATTCCTCTCGATTTTTTTAATTTCCAATCATATCATTTAGCGGATGTTCGGAACACTTTTTGGCTCACCATTGGGGGGGGGGGGGCCATGGCCCCCCTTGGCCCCCCCCCCTTGGATCCGCCAGTGTACCTGAGAAATAGGTGTTAATTTCTCGGTATAAAAAGGGTGTCTCTCTCTCTTCGTATTCGGGCTTTAGAAAGAAGGACCTACCAGTATGTCATCATGGACTACCTATACTGTGATCCACTTTCAAGTGTAAAGGAAGGTCACATTTCCTCAACCAGACATTATGTTACACCGTCAGGTGAAATACATATTCAAGAAAGTTATATAGATATTCAAGTATATACATAGTCATTAAGCGGGTTAAGCTAGTCTTCCAAAAGAAAGGGTATTAAAAACTACAGCTACTGAAACTCAGACCAATGCAATCTGAACATTTTTATGATTATTTCTGATGTAATTTTATCGCTATATTAGCTTTTAACTACCACCGTATATGTAATTTCAGAAAACAAACTTTACCAGGATCTCCATTTGATAAGCGTAAACACTAATATCACTTCACTTTTGATGGGCAAAAGAGGGGGAAATAAAACGTAAATGAGCTTCGTAAAATATCTTACCATTACTCGGCCAGAGATGACTTGACTATGATGAAAAATGATCAAAACTATCAAAACAGTTGGCAAATACGAATGGGTAAACATTGTTAAGCTTATGGACGACTTCTTCTTGGCCGAATTTCTTGTAGCTCGCGACGATGCGGTATAAAAGCAATATAATTATTGTAATTGCATAGGTACGTTAATCTTTCAAACGGAAATAAAATATAGCTACTCCGTTTCCCCCAAATGGTTGAACACATATTGAAAATCATTAGACAGTAAATCCAGGGAGTTATAACAACCCCGTGGTAAATCTGACTTTGTTACCAGTCGGATGAATGAACTCGAATGCAACCATATAAACTAATTATAGAATCGGTGTATTTATAACGTGCCTCATCGCATTCCTTTTTCTCCCAGTAGAAAGGAGGTCTTATCTGTTCTATCGGTTTGCAGTGTCATTATTCCAGTATTTCATATGGGTTTTTATTTTTCGTTTCTACCTTCTACAGTTTCATTGTTGTATAACTTCATTGTTTCATGGTTTCTTTGTTACGCGTGTCTATCCGTTTTTACCTTCTACAGTTTCATTGTTCAGCATAATTAAGGTTCTGAATTAGATCGTTATCAACTCGGCAACACCTTTCTGACATATTAATAAGAATTATATGAGCGAGTGAATATTGTTCATATATTGTCACGCTAACTCAGTCCAAATATTCCCTACTGTATACGAGGGACTGGTGGTGGTATGGAAACTAATGCGGCTTGGATGGTTGTGTGTTATACACGACGAGCCTTATATCTCGCATGCAAAGAATATAACACATATAGATAAACAAGTAAAGAACGAGCGCTGAGTAGATTTCGTAATTTATTTACTACAATCAGTCACAGTACAGAGAAAAACATCGGCATGAAGCCCTCAATCATCAATAGAAAAACATGCACTTAAATGAAAATGGTCACAAGTAAACGTGGTCTCAATACCGAAGTAGAGTCCTAAAAACGTTAAGAACAAAAGTATACCAAAGACTAATATAAAAACAGATACAAATATGACCAGAACGGTCGAAGCCAGGGATACTATTCCGAACCGAACGATTCAGAACGGGAAAACGGGGAAAGTCTCGAGATCTGATTCAGCTGAGCTGGTGAGCAGACGTCACGTGACCTGTAATACTTACGTCACTGCCCACGTGGAAAGCATACGTGGCTCAAAAACAGTGACCAATAGCCTGGAGAAATAGAGGGCGACATATATGACGACCAACAGCATTACATCATATAGCAAACTCCATACAAATTGCCCCATTGACTGGCACACTTAAATGTCAAACTTTAATTAATGTGGTCGCTTAGTCTATATAGAAGTTCTCACTAGCCATATAAACCCTACCAGTGACTGGATGGCTGACATGTTGACCATTCATAGCGCCATCAATATCTCCGTATCATGACCTTTAAGACCTATCGCTACGAGAGCCTGCATTTTTCGTCACTAGTAAAAAAAAGCCTCTTCATTCTGTAGTAAACAATTTTCATACGCTGCTCCTGGGAGGCCAAAAGTGGTTTAAAAATGACCTTAATTGACCCAATTTGTTGATAACATATAAATAGAAAAAGATGTTCTGATTCTGCTTTATGTTACTTACCCTGATTGATAAGGAAGATGCCACCAAATAGATTTCGTGTTACAGAGATATGTCAAAGGGCACACTGATTTCACTGAACCTCATTCAGACCTTTATATATGTGAATTAATTAAACAAAAAATTCATATAGACCTCCTCCAGTCAACATTCAACACGAATGATTACCAAGGAAAAAATATAATATATATATATATATATATATATATATATATATAGCCTATATATATATAGCCTATATATATAGCCTATATATATAGCCTATATATAGCCTATATATAGCCTATATATATATACATATATATATATATATATATACTACTACTACTTTTGATGAATAGAACTGTTGATGAAACGCTCCATGCGTTTTACGACGCCTTTGTTTTTTATGGTTCTGGAAGCTGTGAACGGTTTTATTCTGCAATTGTTTTTCGATACCGCGGTCCTTGCATTTGGTGCTTGTTCGTTAATGACATGGGATTTGCTTTTAAGCAATATTGCAAATTTTTTTGTGATTTTATCGCTCCTGACAACAACAACAAAAAAACGCTTAGTTCTTCGTTCAACCATTAAATAACCATAGTAACAATACTTACAGATTGTGGTTCAATAAGCTGAATACACACATATAAAACTTCGTTCTTTTCTTTACTACATGGGGGCATGGATTTCAATAGCAGCAAGCGTTTATTAACACACCAGGGATACAGCATTAGGTCTTTGAGCCTTTGAGTTCACATATTAAGTATACAGTCATGATGAAATTGATAAACTTCTCGATATTTGTTACTTCTGTTACTATAGTATACCATGAAATTTGTAGATTGAAATTTGGAGGAAAAAAATCGCAGCACTTTACAGAACTTCAGTACTGTGATAAACCTAACGCGAAACATCGGTATAAGAGGTCGAAAATTCGCAAAAATGAAAAAATAATCGAAACAAGAAAGAATATTCCTTGTGTATGAACCCCAAACTCCACCGGTTTTCTGCCGCCCCCTCCCCCACTATGTGATAGCTTCCTACACCACTGCCATATAACGACAGAACGCCATGGCGATGTACAGTAGTGAAACACAAATTAAGTTAACCACAGTCAGGCGAATTAGGGTCTTACTTTGAACTTACGATACCACCAATCTGTCCTTATTAATAAAATTGAGGACAAAAACGTCGGATTAAATAGCTCCTCTTCTTACAAAAGGATTTTCTATCGGTTTACAATCTGCATCTGTACGAAAGAAAGAAACAAGAAAACTAATGTAAGACACGCACACAGCTTTCATATATCTTTTCTTATTCATTACCCTGCAACTGCATATTTTGCAAAGATTCAATTGGCCACTTCCTGCTGCAATAAGTGCACAATACATAGTATCAGAGCAAGTATATACAAAATGTAATTTACGTATGTGGTAACCTACAGCATGATGTAACAACTTGATGAACCCCATTAAAACAAGGCTTTAAATTATTATTATTATTATTAATATATATATATATATATATATATATTATACATATATATATATACATATATATAAATATATATATATATATATATATATATAAATATATATATATATATATATATATATTATACATATATATATATACATATATATAAATATATATATATATATATATATATATATAAATATATATATATATATATATATATATATATATATATATATATATATATATATATATATATATATATATATATATATATATATATATATATATATATATATAGCTTACTATATAAAAATAGCTTACTTACCAAGCAAACATTTGATTGAGATACAGACTTGAGTCTTGTGGGGCATACTCAGCGGGTCACACTCATTATCGTTAACTGCCTGACTTCCAACGCGACACTCGACCGACCTTTGCTGTTTTCCTTTTCCACACTTTGTTGAACACTAAAAGAATAAAACAGAAACACTTACAGTGGTATTACGTAATATGATCGAATCCAGAGACCGCTGTTTTGTCTTTCCTGTAACTCCTAGCCTATACCTCTAGTCAGCGTTCGATGATTACGTCGAGTGCCCCCGCCACTCCCCCCCCCCCCCACCCCTTCCAGTTTATTTTATTATTCTGTTATCTTCTTTTCACATATACATATACAAACACAGATGTACGGTAGGAATGTAAAGTGTACAAGTACACATGAAAGGGAGTGAAAATAAAATAATCCTTTGTGGTTTTGAGAAGTAGATAACCCAAAAGCCCTGTTTAGGAACGAGAAAGACTACAAAAGTATAATAATATTAATAGTAATAGTAATAGTAATAGTAATAATAATAATAATAATAATAATAATAATAATAATAATAATAATAATAATAATAACTATAATAATAATGATAATAATAATAATAATAATGATAACAGTAATGATAATAATAATAATAACAAATACTTGCTCTCAAACAACAGGCTATAAACTAAAGGAGTCAAACGCACACAATACACACACCCACCCACCCACCCACCCACGACCAAAAACAATATCCTTTAGATCCCTTACCTCTCCAAAGGCCGATCCAATCACCCATCGTGGTGCATCGCAGACCCCTACTGCACAGGGTCTACTGGTTAACGGTTTAGGGTCAGGACAGTTGATGTCTGCCACCGTATTGAAGCCATTCTCACACACGACCGATCTGGTCTGTGTCCCAAAACCACATGTCACGGGACAGGGGTTGTACATCCCAATTAACCAATCACAATTTCCCACGTTACAACTTCGCATTGACGTAGGTTGGAGAAGGGGATCACAAATGGCGTTGTTAACCACTACATCATTCTGTATACATGTAACAAGTCGTGTTTGGCTGCCTATTCCACAATCCACGTCGCACTGTTAAGAAATATGAATTAATATATACAAAAGCGCAAACGAAAAAACGAACGAATGAACGTACGAATGAATGTGTAACATATATTTTCGTCTCTTTTTGCAAAATTCATCAAATTTGAGAGTTTCACTGTTCTTGTGACTGGCGTAGGTGGACGTCGTTCATATGAGGGTCCTAATGCTTTTCTAGGGGCAGGCAGAAGCTATCTGCTTGATAAACAATTTTGTGTGGACATTACTGGGGAGTACACATATATGTAGGCTACATACAACCTCCGCCGCCCCCACCACTACCTAGGTACGCCGTTGTTTCTTGTTTAACCTTTTTGTCACTTTTATGAATTGAATATAACAGTGATAGATAATTACCTGACCGAAAGGGTCAGCGATCCATTGCGCGCAAAGTCCTGCGTTGCAAGCTCTGATTGTGTCTGGTTTAGGGCCAACGGTACTCTCGCATGCACTGTCGGCTACTACACTCTGCACCCCGTTTGTGGCTGAGATACAGGTGACCATCCTCGTCTCGGTTCCATCACAAGTGGCAGAACAAGTACTCCATTCGCCAACGACCCAACTGGAAAGAAGAAGAAGAAGAAGCACCACTGTTAACAATTATGGGGGTATTGCGATGACTAAAACTCATTGCTTTACCAACATTGTTGGGAAAAAATTGTTCTGGATAATTAGGTCAAAACCACATCCCCATATTATTTTTGATAGAGAAGGATATATATATTTTCTCCTTCTATTACTTAGTGATATTTTGTGATATGCGAACAATGCCATCATGACAATTCCTTATAACATATTTTTGTCATGTGGGGATACAGCAAGGAAGAGGAGGATGTGATCGAGACAAACAGATTCATTATCTGCTGGTGGTGGTTCCTGAAAACGGCTTAAACCATGCATACATAAAATAAATGATTGTGGCACTTCTTGTACTCTGTAGTTTTAAACGTAATCGTAGACGTATGCTATGTCGTTAAGAAACTTGCAAAAGAAAAGAAAAGAAAAGGCTTGACCTGCAAACTTGCAACAGAAATCAAAATATACAGTTTCAATCGAAACGATTTTAGCATGTAACGTGGTCACTTACGACAGGATCGCCGTTGAAGAATCGTAGTACTCGAATTCGATGGGTGTCGCCAAAGACGAGGTTAGGAACACTTCAACTGTCAACGGTTCTGGAATGGGACCAGGGCTACGGAACGTCTCCATGACGTTGGTTACCACCTCATGAACGATAACAAAGTTACCAACAAACGCACGTTGTGAAGCATCTGGGTTCGGACCATTTCCGCGAAATTTCACCCCACTCGTGCTAGTGATTGCTTATGAGTGAGAAAACAAAATAAATGGTGATCACAATTCATTTACTGACTTTGATAAGTAGAAAGTATATTTCGTCGGTGGCGTGCCTCCCACGCCCCGCCCACCCCCCCCCCCAATATAACCAGCAGCCCACCCCTGTTAATCACTAGGCTATCATGGGAATTATGAATAGATTCGAATCGTCGACGCATTTCAGATGTGTCGTACTCACCACACAGATACCGCAACTATTTTAAACTCCATTAAAGTGTAACCACTGCTTATAGAAAAAGATTTAACCATGTTTGCTCGTTACTTTTGATTTTGTTTTCGTGATAATGTTTTTTTTTTATCATTTTGGGATGTTTGTTTCTTAATGATCTACCTCATTAATGTAATCATCGTTGTTAAATGTGATCTCCTAAGTTGAAGTTATTTACTTGCAGTATAAATATATAAAAGTAATCAGTAGTAAAAAAATTGGATTGGAATTTGTATAAAGTTTGAGTATCAAATGTTTCAGTTCAATTCAAAAGCTACAAGTAGCTAGTAGAGAGCCAGAGTAAAGTCACTAAATCTTAAAAAGATATCAAACTTCATGTTGACTAAAAGAAAACCAACTGTCATGTTTACGAAGGAACTTTGTCAATTTCTCAGATTGTACGCAACTTATTTTTGTTCTCAATCTATCGTTGTACCCAAATCTAATTGAGCCTTGAAATAAATTCCTTACGAAGCGAATGTTTATTTTTTTTCTTTCTCTTCTCTTGGGATACCTACCAATATGGTCCCCACGTAACAAATTGTTGTTAGTGATTCGTATCGATGTTGCTCCTGTTGGAATTTCCACAACAAAATTAAAGACTGTAGAGAAAAAAACAAACATAACAAAACTGGAAATTAGAACATCACTCGCATACGAAAGCAAATATCCAATACATAAGTGTGAACACTGTTGATTTTTCGTTTTGAATTTCGTCTCGTTTTATTTAGGTCTTCAAGATTTTCTTTTGAGAAAGACGACGATTTATCCCGCAATGAAGTACTTGATCAATTATAAACGATTCACTTTGTTTGGTTCTATTGCGAGGTGGTTTGGTGTAGTCTTTGATCAAGACGTTCAGTCTATACATAAATAATTGTCGAATTATAACACTAACTGAGGGCGCCCTTCCACAAATCTGCCTGTCAAGGGAATTAGACTTATAACAGATTTTGACAGATTTTCGAACGACGTTACGAGGGCGCACTCATGTTAATTGTAACAGCAGAATGCCAGGGTCTTGGACAAGACTAGGTTTTTGGTGTGGCTATTTTCCGCTGCTATAGAATCGTACGTTATTCGGTCATTACTCACTCCCAGATACGCCTGCGGCGAAGGTGCTCGACTGTCTCTGACAAGATGTCCCGTCACCGTTACAGACTCGGCAAACGTCGAAGACCTGGTTACTTCCTTGAAGCCCATCACAACCAAACCTCTGCAGGAGAAACACAAAATACCAACAAAAATGAGAGTGGAAAAAAGGTAACTACACAGTGCATCTAAACATACGAGGAAAAAACATTTCTTTCTGAACAGGAATATCAGCTGATAACAGCTGCTAGTTCTGTCTGTCCGTGTGATTGTCTGTCTGCCTGTTGCCTTGACACTCTAAATATGCGCCCACTATCTAGATATGTATAACCCTGTGCATCCTCTGTCACTCTGTGATCTTCTAATGGGGGAGTAACAATAAAACAAACAATAACTGGGATATATCCTATACTTATATATTATTCTTCAAATCCTTGCCGTCGCTACTTTCCCGGTCTCGGCCCTTGTATCTTTTTGTCGTTTCCCATCACAGACTCTACCCAAAATGCCTATCCACTGACTGAAGGATAATCAATACAGATGGTATAACATTATCTGGCATGAAATGTATTAATACACATGGTGTGAACTACACTCCCTTCTTTAATACTCCGTTATTTTGCGATTCCTCAAATACTTTCAATATAATGATGAAATGATATGTTTTACTCAGGGGCAGTTTTGCCAGGCTGCCCTTATAGCACCATGCATGAAGTCAGCGGGGTATTTCGCGCCTCCATCTGACTAAGAGGACCAAAATCATGAACAAGATGAATTCGGGGCCATTGGTACCTCCACTTAGCAGCGCATAGGGCACCTCGGACCCAGCGGCGCAACGATACAAAGCCGGTGAACCGGCATAGACTAATCTGCCCTGTTTGTACCTGACATGTTCCCGACACACAACGTAGAATAATCGATTCGTCGGCGGTGTTGTAGTCCCAGCAACCAGTACCGTCTGTATTAACGCCGGGAGGGCGGAAATCATACAAAGGCTGACCAACGAGAAGGCAAGGATTTCGGCAATACTCGTCCGCTGAAGGAAAGTAGATTCAGGGACAAGTTGAATAAAGATTTGACACTTTTACTCAACGCTTAATTATAAATAAGATGATAAATAAAGAAAAATTCATAACGCTATTGCCTATGATATTGAAGTGATAAATAAATTGACGTGGTATGAATTGGGAATAGTGGGAATTAGTAATAAAGCAAAATAAACTATAGTCTGTTGTTAGAAGTCACGGTTCACGTTGTGGCCTACATATTATATTCCCCTTTGCCAAATTGACCCAGATGTAGTCAAAACAATATACAAGTTTCATCACCCATATAACATATAGTTTTCCCCTTGTTAGACTGGTATGTATATGGGCTCCCCCTAGAAATACTATTAGCCTACATTAAATGTAGAATGTTTCTTCAAATGTGTACATTAATGTATAATCTAAAGTAACATTTTATCAAAATGAAATTATTTTTCTTATGAATATTGTTAAATTCATACTTAAATTACGTAAACTTCAACTTTCTATAGCTGCCATTGAAATATCACCTGATTAAAAATACTTGTTATTGTATTGCGCGTGCGCCCTACAATATTGACATTACTGGTCAAATGAACGATGCCTACATGACTTGACTTTGAAACTTAAAGTTTCATATAGTCTCTGTACATTTGCAGTTTCAGAGGCTAGCTGTGTAGCCAACTTATACTGATCCTGTCACGGCGCTCACTAGCGCCCTCACTTTGTAGTTACCTATATGACTATTGCCCAAGCAATAACACCACGAACAACCGAAAAGTTCTTCCTAATACTGCAAGCACTCCACGCATATGGCAAGCCATGTGGGACAAACACCGCATAATATATCCGCGTATTAATTCGAATATATACGCGTATTAATTGTACATGTGTAAAGTTTCGCTTTTTGAAGCGATCTCGCGAACCCGCCAAAACATTTATCGTTGGTATATGTACACAGCAAGAGCGGAATTGTTTTTTCGTGTATATTCTAATTAATCCGTGCATATATTGGATTTAATCTCCATATGTATTTTATTTAATACGTGTATATTTTCGAATTAATACGTGTTTATATTCGAATTAATACGTGTATATATTCGAATTAATACGTGGATATATTCGAATTAATACGCGGATATATTTAAGCCATATGATTGGCTCATAATATATACGCGTATATATTCCAATTAATACGCGTATAAATTCCAATTAATATGCGGATATATTATGCAGTGTTTGTCCCATATGGCTTGCCATAAACGCGATCTACTTATTTCTGGAATACTACTCACTTGGCATACCGGCTTGCAGAGCAAAGAACTGTGTCCATTCATGAACATTACCGTCGGTATCTGGTACGGATGCCGTGGCAGCACATTGCTCATTTCGGAAATCATCAGGAGAATTCAAACACGGCTTATGAAGAAATGATAATAAAACAGAACGATGAACATGTACTTGGGATAATCGTGTGCGTATTATGTTTAAATCTGATATTCCTAAGTTTAACACAGTCATCTGCCCCCCCCCCCCCAACTTAATCATTTTCGTTCAAATCTATCCCACTTGGGAAATATCTCAACACAATTTTATGTTCAGTGGTGATATTATCTGGAATAACTGAGATTACGCCAAGAGCACTAATCACAAACTAAAATCTCATTTAATGAAGGAGTTTTATTTATCTAACTTTTCGGGTTCCATACATACTTTGACGGAGGGGGTATTAGCCACAATATAAGCTGGGAGATAGTGAAGGAATCGAACACGTACAAACGTAAATCGGGCCAGTGCAACCTTTACGTTGAAAAATGCTGGAAATCTTAGGTACCAAGGACAGTATAAACAAATATATATATATATATATATATATATATATATATATATATATATTTACTTTTAGAAATAATAACAGTGTTGAATTTGTATCAGTAGAATGCGGCAAAATCAAGGCAATTTTTCTTCCACCAGTAACCAACCACCCCGGTCTCCCCCTTCAAACGCACACGCACACATTCACCCCACAAACCAAGAACACACTGAAATGTCATATATTACACAAAAGGTGATCACTTACATTTAGATTGCAAAGCCGGAACTCCACTCCTTCCCCCACACAGGGAGCGCCACCCCATACCGGGGCGGGGTTGTTGCAAACTCGCTGACGTATAATCACACCACCGCTGCATGATCTCGAACAGGACGTCTCTGTCCAATCAGACCAGCCACCATTAACCGGAAGTGGGATTGCAGACAGGGGCACGCATGCGCCGGCCAGGCATACCTGAATAAGTAAATAAATTACTAAAAACCCCGCAAAAAAAAATTAAAAAAATACCATGAATGTTATCAGTTGCAGAAGCACTGTGGCCTCGTATTGTCAACAAATTATGGTTCATAATTGTTGTGCTTAATTCCTTACTTATTATAGCCTTACGTAAACACATTCATATACATTACCAGAAGAAAGAAATTGCTGGGTGTCATTAATATATATCCAGTTTGCCACTTTTCATTTCACAAAGTCGCAATTAAAGCTATTGATAGTTATATTGATAGTTAGCAGAACAGTTTGTCCATGATAATTTCAGCCCTATACTTATCGTATATCATATATGCTTAAAGGTAGTCAGTATGGGCCCCAAATTATAGCCCACTATAATTGCTAGAAGTTTTTAAATAGTACTGGGGGCGCCAGCCCCCCCCCCCCCCCAGTGAAAAATATGGAGGGGCGGAAGTATCATCCCCCCCCCCCCCCCCCGCTTCGCAGGCCAGAAAACCCCTTTTTCATTTCCAAATGAGAAAAAAAAATCTCATTTGGAGCACCAAATTGCATCTAAGGCCAGGTGAAAATGCAAAACCAATCCAAAGGGGCAGGGGGACACCCCCTCCCCTTAAACCCCTCTCCCAGGCCGCCATCAGTCTTCAGCCCCCCACTAAAAAGTACCTTCCTACGCCACTGCGTCGTACGCATTACAATCTACCATTGGGTTGTAAGGTTTGCCGTGGAGACGTAAGTCTTAATTCAGCCACAACATTCAGCTGTTTTTTTAAATTGATTTGTAATGTATATCTTACCATACCACCACCACATGGTGTCCCCTCGGCTACACCAAACCCTACAGGATTACAGTTTCCACCAAGCGAGGTACAGGAAAGATTTTCACAATCCAACTATAAAAGAAGTAAAATACAGAATAAATCGGTAAGTATCGGTAAGTCTTGGCAGAGACCTAATTAATGGTCCGTAAGAAAATACAGACCTATACTCATAGCGATCCGCCACAAAGGGTGTAAAAATCTCTCGAAACATGTCCGTGACTGAAAGAAAAAGTTATACCAGTATACATCGTGTTCATAGCTGCAGCTTCTAACCATGGTCCCTATAGTCACCAAATATACTAGAAAGACTTAAAATTCTTCTTAAGACCCTATACCATAGAAGACCCCATATCATAGACCACCCCATATCATAGACGACCCCATATCGTAGACGACCCCATATCATAGACGACCCCATATCATAGACGACCCAATATGGTAGACGACCCCATTTCATAGACGACCCTAATATGGTAGACGACCCCATATCGTAGACGACCCCCATATCATAGACGACCCCATATGGTAGAAGATCCCATATGGTAGAAGATCCCATATCATAAAAGACCCATATCGTAGACGATCCCATATCGTAGACGACCCCATGTCATAGACGACCCCATACATAGACGACCCCATATCATAGACGACCCCATATCATAGACGACCCCATATCATACACGACCCTATATCATAGACGACCTCATTTCATAGACGACCCTATATGTTAGACGACCTCATATCGTAGACGACCCCATAT